>NC_138549.1:86909473-86987848 GCF_964273705.1 Natrix helvetica
CCAATTAAAACTTAAAATACTTGCAAAAGTCTTGCTTCCTTCTTGGGATGTTAAGATGTTAAGATGATAAGGCTGCTCCCGGCGACTGGCTCTGCTAATTAGCAGAGGTTATCAAAAAGGCAGGAGAATACAACAACTGCGAAGGGGGGCAAACCTCGTCGGGCTCCGGACTCCGGAGGGTACACGAGGGCTCAACCCAGCAGCTGAATCTCTCCCTCATAAATTCCAAGAATTTACGAGTGTCCGAGGTGTTAAAGATTGTAAAAATACACCTCTAACTGTCTCTTGATCTGACAGGCTCAAAAAAAGCCTGCCATCGGCACCAGGAACAACCGGAAGCACCTGAATTTGATCACATGGTAATCATGGGATGCTACAAAGATCGTAAGTGTGAAAAATGGTCGTCACTTTTTAAAGTGCCGTTGTAACTTTGAGTGGTCACTAAATGAAGTGTTGTAAGTCGAGGACTACATGTATTCAGTTGAAGTGTATTCTGAATGTGAATGTGTGGTCCTAAGCCAAACCTGAGAGTAAGTGTAACACAGCAAGAAAGGAAGAAGGTATGATTGCCTTTCAAAACAGCTGTCTTTTTCTGGTAGGTCACTTTTGACCCTAACCCTAACTTAAATAAATAAAAGATTTAAGAATTTCCTGCTTATCTAAGTCATAGATAGCTTTGAACGATATCTCTACACTCAACAAACTAAACTTGCAAGAACAAATGCAAAGAGACATTTACAATATGTCCTATAATACCATGTGGGAGGTTATTGTCTTCTCTGCATTTTTTGGGGTTAGGAATCTAAGACCTTGGTCCATCTCATTATTCTAGCTGTGCAAAGAGACCTAGGACAGGATGTTGTTAACTTACATTCCTTGGCAAATCTTCCCAGACTGTCAGAATGGTGTAAACAAGGCTAGAATATAAATGGGAACCAAATCCTCGGTGTTACTGAGTTGACAGTTTTCTCTGCAGAATGTGGGTTTTTCTTTTTCTGTAAATAATTTACTTGGATTTTTGACCTGCTAACATTCGTGCTGTAATATAATGTAAATAGCATAGGCAAGCACTGAATATTCTCGCTATCTTTTCAAAAGAACCGAGATCTTAAGAACATGCCGCAGAGTTCTAAAGCTCAGGGTTTGATGCCACGGGGGAATTGGCAAGAAATGAGGTCTGCATGTGAGTCAGATGTAATACTGAGTGGGTACTAATAGGCTGAAACAGAAATGAGCCTCATCTTATCACTTCTTACACGTCAAATTAGTCTGCTGGCAAATGGGGTTATATACTAGGGAATCTTATCCCCATTGAAATTATTTTGGTTCCTTTTTTTGAGGGTCACCTTGTAGTTTTCTCTCTTGCACACAGGTAAAGCAGAAAAAATACTTAATTTTGATCTGTTTATTTATTTGCGTCCTACCTTTATTATTTTTTACAAGTAACTCAAGGCAGCCAACATATCCAACAACTTCCCTCTTCCTATTTTCCCTACAACAACAAAGCTGTGAGGTGGGCTGGACTGAGAGAGAGCAGATGGCTTTCATGTCTGAGATGTGACTTGAACTCATAGCATTCCCTGTTCGTACCTACCGCTAGACCAGTGGTGAAATCTAAATTTTTTTAACTGCTGGTTCTGTGGGCGTGGCTTGGTGGGCGTGGCTATGTAGTCATGTAACTGGGGGATCAAAAGACAGAAACTCACTTTAACAATGTCCTGCTGGAACAGGGTTGGACTAGATGACCTCCAGGTCCCTTCCAGCCCTGGACTATCCTCTGAAGCTGTTTCTAGTGCCAGGTTTGTAGTCCTTTCTTCCTCTCCTTTTCCCCTCCCTCCATTTCTTTCTTTCTTTCTTTCTTTCTTTCTTTCTTTCTTTCTTTCTTTCTTTCTTTCTTTCTCCTTATTTCCTTCCTTCCTTCCTTCCTTCCTTCCTTCCTTCCTTCCTTTCTTTCTCAGCACCCCCTCACCCTCCATTTTTGGCCTAGCAGGCCTCAGGGAAGCCTGCTGGGAGCAAAAACGACCCCCACCCACCCACACGTTTCTGGAGAACCTGTAGGAAAAAAATGCTTAAAAAGTAAAAAAAAATCAAAGTTCCGAAAATCAACTGTACAACCTGCGATCCTTGGAATGTGTTTTTAAAAAAACTTTTTTTAGTATTTTTTACTACTGGTTCGGGTGAATCGGCCTGAACCGATAGCATTTCACCCCTGCCCTAAACTATAGATTTGTTTATACTTCTCTGTAGGCAGATATTTAAGGCCTTGTGCATGGAAGACACTGTTAGGCATGAACTACATTCCCCAAGCCTTAGATAATCTTTTATCACAAGGGTTCTTACTGGCTTCTTCTACCAGATTATGGGCTATAGTTAGTTTGTTTTTAATGACTACAATGGTAACATTTTATGCCAAAGATTTTAGCACCTCATCCCACAAAGCTTCAACTGTGGTAAGCACAAGGCAGGTTGACTGTAGAAGCTACCAATTCTCTGTTCATCAAGAAAAGCTTGACACTGATGTGTGTTAAGTAAAGGTTCCTCTCACACATATGTCCTCCTCGTTCCTGACTCTAGGAGGCAGTGCACATCTCCGCTTCTAAGCCAAAGAGCCAGTGATGTCCGAAGACGTCTCTGTGGTCATGTGGACAGCATGACTGAATGCCGAAGGTGCATGGAACGCTGTTATCTTTCCACCAAAGATGGTTCCTATTTTTCTACTTGCATTTTTATGTGCTTTCGAACTGCTAGGTTGGCAGAAGCTGGGACAAGCTGGGAGCTCACTCTGTTATGTGGCGCTACGAATTCGAACTGCCAAACTGCTGACCTTTCTGATGGACAAGCTCAGTGTCTTAGCCACTGAGCCACCATGTCCCTGATGTGTGTTAGAATGTTTAAAAATTCAAAAATAGAAAAGGTCCTTCAGCCACCTCCCAAAATTTAGAGAGTAAGTGCAATTTGGTTTAACCCTATAGCCCCCTCCTTCTGGAGGGTAATGGCTTCATTTCATTCTGACTAGCTTTCTATAATCCACTGGAAATGAAATACCCTGATTTCACTGAATCAGAATTCTGGGGAGAATTTGTTTTAATCTCTAGACTGAGTTGTTGTGTTTTGATGAGGGAAGATGAGATCTCTAATAGAGAATGATCAACGTAGTATCATCATTGTTTAGGGTGACACCCTCATTGTTTAGGATGATGCTGTTAAAAATAAAAGAATGCAGATCTGTGAAATGCAAGCATTGAAAAGGAAGAAATTCATCTACTTTGATGTCTATATAAGGGAATGACATGCAAAAAACCAGTTTAGAGAGTATTTATTTCATTAGTTATTTTCTGTTTCAAGTCACAATGAAGAACACTTTGCTGTTGTGCAGACCACAATTTTTGCATCATCTTGGAGTTATTGTACTGGAAGTTAGATTCACATTATGTAACTATCCATTCTTGTCTAGAAGGATCCATGGTGTGTTAACAAAGAAGACTATTTTTTAAAAAAAATTCTGATCAGCAGGGACAAAAACTTGAGTCCATGGGCCCAGTGAAGAATTTAATCTCTCATTTTAACTGATGGAGGTCTAGTGAAACTGGTGAACAGTTTTGGCTTTAAGGTAAGCTAAGGTCCTTGAAGACTAGGAAAATCTAGATGTACATACCTACAGTATAATACTGAGCTGCAGGAGTTTCTTTTTTTAAATCCCTGTGGGCAGGGAAACCCAGTTTCCAGCAGGATTTGACATGATGAAATAAAATACAATTCTCTACTTTTTAGCCAGGGTTCCCATGTGAATTATTGAAAGAGAAAACCTCTTATTTGTGCAAGTTTTATGGTTACATGTACTAAGTTGTTTGTTTGTCGGGATGTCAGCTGGGAAAGGAAGGGTTGCCAGTGACAAGACTAGTTGGAAATGTATCAAGTCATCAGATAGCTGTACTCTGGACAGCTCTGAAAAGCTAGATTAGAACTGATGCAAATAAAGAGGATTAAATATCTCATGTGATCTATTTCTTAGAAAGCTCATTAGAGGTCCAGCTAAGCTCGCCAAGAGTCAAAGATTGTGGAAACTTATCATTTTTGTAGGGTAACAGATTGCCTATTCCTACTCTACCGAGTACAGGTTATCCTCAATTTGCAACCACGCCGGGTCTAGAACTTCCATTGCTAAGTGAAAACAGTTGTTAAGTGAGCTATGCCTATTTTTTAAAGAACTTTTTTTGCTCCGCTAATTAAACAAATCACCATAATCATTAACTGAGTTGCATTATTGTTAAATGAATCTAGTTACCTCCACTGACTTTGCTTGTCGGCTGGGAAGGTTGCAAACGATGATTATGTGACTCTAAGATGCTGCAATTGTCATAATAAATACCAATTGCCAAGTGTCAGAATTTTGATCACATGACCATGGGGACACTGCAATGGTCATAAGTTGAGGACCAATTATTAATCACTTTTTCCAGCAGCATTGTGACTTTGACTAATTGAATGATTGTAAGTCAAGAACTACCTGTCTAGTGTAGAAGAGTGGGACGTTCTTTTTGTGCCTTTGTATACATTAAATAAGGAACACCATGGCTCAGTGGCTAAGACCCTGAACTTGTCGACCAGAAAGGTCAGCAGTTTGGCAGTTTGAATTCGTAGCACCGCATAACAGAATGAGCTCCCGTTACTTGTCCCAGCTTCTGCCAACCTAGCAGTTCGAAAGCACATAAAAATGCAAGTAGAAAAATAGGAACCATCTTTGGTGGAAAGATAACAGCGTTCCATGCACCTTCGACATTCAGTCATGCTGTCCACATGACCACAGAGACGTCTTCGGACATCACTGGCTCTTTGGCTTAGAAGCGGAGATGTGCACTGCCTCCTAGAGTCAGGAATGAGGAGGACATATGTGTGAGAGGAACCTTTACTTAACACACATCAGTTCGAAAACATGCAAAAAATACAAGTAGAAAAATAGGAAGCACCTTTGGTGGAAGGTAACAGCGTTCCGCGCACCTTCAATGTTTAGTCATGCTGGTCACATGACCATGGAGAGGTCTTTGGACAGCGCTGGGTCTTCAGCTTAGAAACAGAGATGAGCATCGCCCCCTAGAGTCGGGAACGACTAGCACATATGTGTGAGGGGAACCTTTACCTTTTTATAAATTAAATCCATTTCTACATCATGTATATCCATACGTTTGTATATATTTTCTGAAATAAAGGAATGGAAGAATGGAGCCAAATTTATAATGATCTTTTTCTTCTTCTTTTAACTCTTGTTTATGCCTAGTAGCACTGGCCAGAAAATGTAAGAATTGTACATCTGAAACATCTGAAAAGCATCAGTTTGCACTTCCGTAAACAATTTTGGGGCAAACACACATGTGAGTTGAATTTGAAAACAGCTCTCTGATGTGTCCCTAAAACCATTTCTACCCCTTCTCCCTTTCCTTCAGGCTTCACTTTTCTTTTCCATATATTTGTCCTTCCTTGCTTTATAGCCTCCTTCTCATGCATTGCCTGCCATCCCCAATTCTTAGAGAAGTTAGTTTGTTCTCATTGGGTACTTTTATTGACTTTTGCTCTCTGATCGTTTGTTGCGGTTTTCTTTGCCTCTCGCCAATCCTTCCCTGCGAGTCTCGGTATCCTTCTGCCACTTAATACTCCTGCTTTTATTCTACCTTTTCTCCTCCCCCTCACCTCCCTCCCCCCCATCTCTCCAGCTTCCCACTAAACTATGTTTCTCCCCATTTCTTTTTAGCTATACTACCGTTATGAATATTAATGACCTCCTGTAAGGGCTATTATTTATGGCAGAAAAGACTGTCCTTTGATCTGTGGCTTTTTCTCCAGTACGTTAGGATGTCTGCAACTACAGTTGGCATTCCTTTTATCTTTGCATAAGCCTCCTTCTCTTCTCTCATTTCCATCTTTTCTTTTTACACTGTAGGTTTCATATACACATACATATATACAGAGCGAGTGTATGAGTGAGAGAGGGAGAGGGACAGAGAATCTTTATCAGGCAATCTTCCTAAGCACGGCACACATATGGTGATTTCTATCCTTCAGACTGTTTCTGCAGAATCCCTAAAGGCACAAAACTATTCAGGTAGTGATGGTGGTGTGTAATTTGTTTTGTACTCAAGAATTCCTGCCATGCCCATATGTATTTAGACCACAGGCAAACCAAGTTGTCATAGAAACAAAGCATTTCATGAATAAATCAATCCATAACAAACTTGTAAACTTGAGAGGGACCACTGCATTTTAGCACGGAATCTTTTACATCCATAAATTAATAATGTTTTATAGCGAGCCATACATGGCATCACCCTTCTGCGTTTGTTTTGTCTCATTCTTTATTATTCTCTGGCCCTGTTCTAACTTTTTTTGCTTTTATACGCCGTAGATCAATCTGTCAAGTGAAACAATAAAATCAAAACTGGTCTGATCAAGCAGGGCAAGATTTTTCCACCTCTCTTTCTTGGTGAGATTTTATGGGGAGGAAGGTTTGTTCTGATGTTAAAAATCAGGAAAAAAATGTTTTGACTCCCAACCGCTCCTTAGAGTTCCAACTGTGACCGGGCCCCCATTGTCACATGACAAAAATTTGGGCTGACCCACATTTACAACACCTCTCCTGTCACATACACATACACCCCACTGCTCTTTCCAGGTGATCTTCTTTATTATTTTCTTTACCTCAGAAGAAGCAGGAGTCCCAGACAAGCCAGAGAGTGAGAACTATGGAAGTGGCGCTAAGGAGCATGGAGCTCGAGGCAATATGGGGCTTGTTCAGTCTATCCCCGTTAGGAGACTAGAGTTCAGCAGCGGAACGTAGTAACAAAGAAGCCGTTGAATAGTCACTCACAGCCACCGAAGGTAAAACAAAGAATACCTTTACTTGCGTAACAAAAATAGGATAAATAGTCTCCAAACAGACTAGAAGCAGTCTTGAAGTATATACAGTCTATTTACACCTCATTGAAATTACAGTTGCTCAACTCACAATTCACCATGTAAACAGGTAACTTAGTTACAGACTAGCCACCATCCAATACACGGTCTTCTCTCCAATACAAAGCTCATACAGTAACAGTCAGGAACAGTCAGGAACAATCAGGAATATCAGTAGCTATGGGGGGGGGGGGGGAGGAAACCGTAATAATTCCTTCCTCCTTATATGGCTGTTTAAAGCAATTAGCATCCAATTAAACCTCTCTAGCATTTAAAGTAACAGATACATTTGTTACAATCATGGTTTATATACATTGCCAAGCCAAAACTAGGGTTATATCCCTAACAGGGCTTGCTGCAGATTAGGGTTTTTCTGGGACTTGCAGCTGGCCTGTATAGTGCCAACCCACAGCACCTGCCCCCTGGCCCATAGCCTTCACCTACTGGTCTGCTTGTCTGGGACTCCTTTTTCTTCCCAGGTAGTGCTCATATGAGACTCTCACTTAATGACCCACGATGATCCGGGGGTTTTACAATGATGACTGGGACAGCTGGCATTTCAGTCCCTAAGCAATGTAGTCTTGTGATGTTGTGCTTTACAACTGAATCCCTTTAATAATGGTCATCCCAGCCTCGAAGGATGTCATAATCTGAGGACTACCTACATAAGAAGTTGCCATTCTAAGAGTTAAAACATTATTAGAAAGCAAATTTTGCAGCACATTTGGAGCTTTTCTCATCACAGATTCCACTACATATATAGAAGAAAAAGTAAAAGTAAAAAATACATTTTGAAACTGTTGGCTACTGGAATACATAGCTGAATATGTTTCCTTTTTTTTGTTTTTAAGGCAGGGATCTCCAAAGTCTTCAGCAGATCATGAGGTTTTAGATGATTCATCAACCCCGAACATTTATTATATGAAAATAATGTAATAAATACTGGTTCAACTAATACTACTATAAATAATAACAATACTACTAATAAAAGACCCTTGGATAGTTCCACTGATGATCACCTTCACCTGATGAATTTTTTTTGGACCATCTATAGTCAAACTGATGGACATGTAAATCAATGGTAGGATTCAAAAAAAATGTCTACTGGTTCTGTGGGCATGGCTTGGTGGGAGAGGTGTGGCTTGGTGGGTGTGGCTTGGTGGGCATGGTAGGGGAAGGATACTGTAAAATCTCTATTCCCTCCCCACTCCAGGGGAAGGTTACTGAAAAATCCCCATTTCCTCCCGGTCAGCTGGGACTTGGGAGGCAGATAATAGATGGGGACGGGGCTAGCCAGAGGTGGTATTTACCGGTTCTCTGAACTACTCAAAATTTCTGCTACTGGTTCTCCAGAACTGGTCAGAACCTGATGAATAACACCTCTGGAGTAAATGTTTTAGAATTCTACTAAAATTCTCACAGGATCATATAGTTCTTATCTCAATTACAAGAGGCTAGGAGGGTTATGAGATTAACTTCACTCTTATTATACAATCCTCTGTTGAGCTGTCTCTATCCTCCCGGCTTCTCATATGTCAATTAAATTACAAGATTAAAAAACAATATGTGGGAACTTTCTCCACGAAAGTCTTCCATGTAGGAACTATGGTCAGCCGGGAGAAAAGTGTCCCCCCTCCCCCCTGGAATAAATAGAAATTAATTATGACTGATCACAGCTACATCTGACTTGATTCTCCCCCCCCACCCCAAATTGAGTAACATATTTGGGGATTAAACCTACTTAGACTCACCAGTGGTTGTCTCAGCATTGATTCCAAATCTTGTTGCTGGAGCAAGCAAAACCATTGCAAATTCCAGGAGGCTTGCATTGACTGCATCTCAGTGTGTAGTACTTGCTTGCAAGTTAGAACTCCCTACTTTGTCTACATAGGTAGACATGATGAGTAAATTAGTGCTTTTTAAGAAACAGAAGCTTCTACCAAAGCTATCTCAAACACTATATAATTAGACTAGGGGTGGAGAAGCTCTTGTAGTTGCTTTCACAAAGCAGGAACATTATTTTTAAAATAGCAATCGGGGAATGTTTTCTCTGTCTCTCAGAATAAATCCATTTGAGTGACTGGAAAAGAAATAACTTTCATCAGCTAATATGCCATGCTAAATATTCTTCATTTTTTTTAAACAGACTCCACTACGTGGTAATGTGTTGGCAGTGCTCCCCCAGAATACATAAGTCCCATGCTGGCTGGGGAATTCTGAGAGCTGCTATCTCAAATGTAGGAGAAGAGCAGACAGACACTGGGGGAAGAGTCAAGAGAGTAATCAGCCTAGAGTTGTTGCATTCTCACAAATGGTCTAAGTCCAACCCCTTTTTCATTTATTCTTATCTAGCACCAATTTAATGCTGCTGGTTAACTAGATTCTTGCATATAAGCACGAGCAATAAATCATCTTAATAAGAACTTAATGTGTGGTCCCAATTCTTCACGCCTAACAAATAATCTGGAAAGCATCAGGATCTGGAAGAGTGAATTAAATCTATTCTGACAAACAAACAAAGAGATAAATGTAGGTTAGATCACACCTCTGTCTCATCCAAACTTTTTCTGCCATCCCGGTCTCATGACTTTCTCTCCCTTTAAGGATGTGCTAGATAAACGAATATAGGATTGCCCATCAATTTCCTGAAGTCACTCAGGTAGCATTGCTGGATAAAGCCAAGGAAGACTTGGAGATCAGTATTGTTTTAAAAATAAAATTCTCTGCATATTCACCATTCTGAATTCAAGTTCAGCCCTCCCCGCACCTTTAGATCTACAATGTAAATTACACTACTTGTAAAAAAGACAAGGATGAGCTAGAAATGCAGTAAGTGATGCCTTAAAGCTCTTGGCTATTAACAACCTTAAATCCAAGGAATAACTTAATGAGCATCACTTGTTACACAACCCAAAATCATATTTTACATCCGCTGGTTAAGGTTGTCTTGATACAATCCCCACTTTTGGCTTCTTCCTCTTTTCTACTTCTGCTTGTCAGATTGCATTAAAACCAACATGTGTTCCTGGAAACATACATATTTTCCACCAGTAGCATTTTGTTCTCCTGCATAATTAACAGTGGCTGCTGACTAATCTCCCCACAGCAAAATGTGCACCTCATCCAAGAAGGAGAACATTCCCCCTGGGAATGCCAAATGTGAAATGTAATTGCAGCATTTACCGAGGTACGCACATTTCTTCTATATCCCAGGATTTGGTGAATGTTGCCTTCCCCATCCAACTTTATTTTTTATTTTTACAAAGTGCTTTGAGGAGGTGTAATCTTGAGTAGAAGAGTTTTAGGAAGGAGAAGAATGCTGTTTCTTGCGTAGCGGGTGGGTTCCGGCAGACACTACTCCCGGTTTGCTGTGGGCGCACCCAGCACAGTGCAATAAAAATTGTTCTGCACATCACACAGAAGCAAAAAACAAGAAGGTGGCGCCACCTGGAGAATCAGTTCAGGAGCGTGGCAGGCCTGGGTCACTGCCGGTTCCAGCAACCCAGGCCACCAAACCACTACCGGTTCAGCTGAACCGGTAGGAACCCACCACTGGTGCATAAGCTACAGCTTCCAACAAACACATGGAGCTTTATTTCCCCATCTGAAGAATTCCTAGTTTTCATTAAATAACTTAAAAACAAATTGATTAAGTGGGTGGGGGCAGTTGCTGACAATCAGTTTTTGAATAAAAATACATGTTGTTAATGTATATATGGAAGAGTTTACTCTTTTATTCCACCAAAAAACTTTTCCCTGTGCTCTTCTGATATGTCTGATAGTTATTATAGTATTAGTATCAGTATAGTAGAGTCAGTGGTGGGCTGCTGCCGGTTTGGACCAGTTCAGGCGAACCGGTAGTTGCAACCTGCAGGTGGGCCCCTCCCCCAACCACCCCAGTACTATGTTGTTCTACTTAGCGTTGTTTTTGATGTTGCACGCATGCTTGCAAGGAAGAACCTGCGTGGAAGGCCACACGCATGCATGGATGGTGCGTGCGCACAACCACTGAACCCATTGTTAAGGTAGTGCAGCCCACTCTGAGTATAGTATTAGTGCTGTATGTGTGTGAATGCGCATACACATACCTAGACTCCCCTCCATAACTTGTGCCATAGATTTACATACAAAGCCAGTTTGATCTCCTAGTTAAAGCACCAGGCTAAAAGCCAGGTGACTGTGAGTTCTAGTCCCACCTTAAACATCCAGCTATATGACGCTGGGCCAATCACTCTCTCAGCCCAACTCACCTCACAGGGTTATTGTGTGTGGGGGAGGAGAGGAAATAGGAGGAAGAAAGAGTATTAGTTACTATACGTTCACTGCCTCGCGTAATTTATAAAAATAATAAAAGCGGGATTTTTTTTAAAAAATCTAAAATAGGGATGGGCATATTTGAAGAATAGAGGCCACAAGACTCATTCAAAGTACATTTTAAGGTAGACATTTGATCTGGAGGATTTCAGCTTATACCCCCATCAGAATGAAGCTTTCTGAGGAGGCCCATCCGAAGGTACTTTCCAAAGGAAGTGATGGTCCCTGTGTAAACATGATGAGATGGCTGCAGCCAACTGGACAAATAGCAGGGGGCATGAGAAGTAGATCCTACTTCTACGAAAGGCTAACAGACCAGGGGTGGGTTGCTGCTGCCATTACTGGCAGCTCGGTGCACAAAAAATAGGTGCGCATGGACATAACATTAGAAAAGGAAAAAAATACATTTTTGCGATGAAGATTGTTCTGCGCATGCCCAGAACCAAAAATCAAGATGGTGCCGCCAGCGATAGAACCGGTTTGGGGGCGCTGAGCTACCTACCTAATCGGCCGAACCAGTCCAAACTGGTAGGAACCCACCTCTGTAACAGGCTTACGTTTTCTCTTAATCTCACTCACACACATTTACTGGGGCAAAAGCAAAAACAATTTCTCACGCACACACTGCATGAGGATGGGTGGAGTAGAGAAGAAGCAGCTAAATAGAAAAAAAAGGGAATATTGAGTGGGGGGAAGGCAAAAAGCAAACAAAAAATAAGCAAGCCTTCCTCTCTTTTGGACTTTAGCTCAAGGTTCGGAAATCAAGTGATTTACAAAAGCCCAGCCAAAAATCCCAAAGATTTTTCTTAAAAAAAAGAAAGCCGGGGGGAAAAAAGATACATTACATGGAAGTGTGTTGCGTTTGCATTCACATCTGACGTTAAGGGATGAAAGGTGGAATTACAGTAAATACAAATATGTTCAGGCTTTAAATGGAATAGGTCAGACTCGAAGCAGTGGCTCAAAGTGCTAACATTTCTTGGCCATTAATTATTAATAGGAGCTAGCAGCTCGTTTAAAAGTTTTCCTCTAATGACAAGACTTCTTACAAGATAAATATAATCTTTGGGCTGGTGCCTCAGAAAGGCATCTCTGTATTTTCCAAACCCCAAATGTCAAAGATCTAAAATAAAGCAAACTAGAAGGAAACCGAGTACAATTAAAGTGATTTACAAAAGTCCAGCCAAGTGATCACCCTGCCAATAAGCACGAGAAGCCTTTAAGGGTGATGATAATTTTCCTGTTGTTACAAAAAATGTCATAGATGAGGACTTGGTTGTATTTTATGCCATCTAGCAGGTTTCGATTCTATGAACTGGTTTTGGAAATAATGTTTAAAACTGTGTGGCAGCAGTGGCTAAATCAAGGCATAAGCTTCATATTTGTACAGGAGCATGTATGAAAATTCCCTGGTATGACTCAGCAGCTTGTTATGTTATGCCCTGAACTTGTGCCAAAAAACAAACGAACAGGAATGATCAAGCATTTGGAAGATCTCAGACATGGCACTGTGCAGCCATTTAACGCAGCACTTCCACTTTCTGTGGAGATTCTCAGTCATCCAGGTCATGGTTGTCCCAAAGGTGCTTTTTCAGGAGGCAACTGGACTTTCTTGGGAGTTTTTTTTAAAAAGACATTTTGCTTCTCATCCAAGAAGCTTCTTCAGCTCTGACAGGTTCCATTCTCCGCTATCCTGTCAGAGCTGAGGAAGTTTCTCAAATGAGAAGCGAAATGTCTTCAAAAGAAATAAAAACAAGAAAGTTCAGTTGCCTCCTGAAAAACCACCTTTCGGACACTTCCACTGTCTTTAACTTTTTGTCCTCCAGATATGTTTAGGCGATAACTCTCCAGACACTAGATTGGGGAAGGATATTCTTGCAATATGCAGAGAATCCTGCATGCACAGGGTTGGATCATTGCAAGGAAGGCCTACTCATGTATATTGTGCTCAAATGATTTCACTAGGCCACACTGAAGTCAAATGGAAACCTGAACATCCCATTATAGCCTAGTCAAGATCTACGGTTACTAATCCTTCAGTGAGGCATGGACAACCCCCTCCCGTCTTCATGCAGAAGAAAGAAGGTACTACTATATGCAGAAGAATTTTGTTAAAGTGCACCAAAATCATCTTTGTGGAAACTTTCAGAATCATAACACTACAACTGCTCATGTGAAGACTAGTCAGCCTCCGCAAGTATCATCATCTTCTTTTAATGACCACATAATCCCTTGCAGGGTGGAGTCTGGGCAACTGCATGAAGCTGAGTGTTTACTGGCCGGATGCCTTTCCTGTAACCAATGTGGAGTTATATTCAGCAGCTATATTCTCATCATGCCCAGAGAAAGAAATATCTGCCTCTACCTAGGATCGAACTCACAGTCTCCTGATTGCGATGGGAGAGCTCCACCTCTAGACCACCGCACCATTCTTCAGCTTTCCCAAGTATACACTTGAGAAACGCTGTTCTTTTTATTGTTAGCTAATTATATTACGATGGCATCTGTGATGGAGCATACCTTTTTGTCTAAAATATATGTTTTGGATTCCTTTCTCTCTCTGCTCATCCAATACTTGAAATGAATGCAAATAGAAGGTTTCAGAACCTTTCCATTAAATTATGGTCTCCTCTGTCTCACTGATTCTTTCCTCAATCAGATTGAGTCCTCCAAATTGTGAATCTTGTTTCTCAACTAGCTCTGCTTAAGCCTGAGATCTCTAATGAACTCTGAAATGTGGAATCGTCAATGGTCTCTCTCTGCTTGGTTGTTTGCTTGCAGATAATTCATTACGCAACAAGGTAAAATCATGATGATGTTGCCTGGTTGGGTAATGAATTGTCTGCAAGCAAACTATTAAATTCAGAGACCACCACCAACTCCACAGACAAGCCTGAGCTACAGGTATTCTGTAGGATCCAATCTGGGTCGATCACCGGGACCAGAGGTTTTGTCTTCTGGATTCATGCTGGAGCCCAACTTCAGAGAACTTGTTGATTGGGGTGTTGATGGCTGACTATTAAGTCATTGTCTGTTGTTTGCCTGTGCTGCCCAGCCCTTGCATTCTAAGTACTTGATAAACTGATGGTAAATCAGTACTCCTGTTGGCAATTGTCTGCCATTGAGGTCTGAAATATTTTCACACTTCTCAAAAGCACTGTTTTTTCAATGCCTGCCAGGTTAAGCAGACATGCTCCTTCATATCTATTTGGTAGATTATACTAATCCACGTCGGATATGTGCAAGAACAAGAAGCCACAGAGAAGTTTAACTCTATTAACAAGGCACTACTTACTATAGATCTTTCTCTTGCTTTCTTCATTGTTCTATCTGGGTGTCTGGGCTTCTTGTATCCCAGAGAGATAATTTGTATGCAGAAGAGTTTCCTTCCTCAGCAGGGAGGTTCCATCCCTCACAAGAGCTCATAGCTAGAATGCATCTGGATTCATTAGCCTCGGATAGTAAGGGGCAAGGTATTTTTATTCCATAGTTAAAATTAGAGAGAGAGCTGAGATGTTTTCTGGTGGAACTGTTTCGATGGGATTGCCATCAGGGTAAGGAGTTCAATATAGTGTCAAGTCCACTGCTGGGACTGAGCAGTTTCTTTGCTTAAGTGAAATTCTACCCTTCGGTATTTCTACCTCAGGGAGTATAGACGATATATTAATGCAAATAGTAAGTTAAAACAAAAAGCAACAGCAGTTTTACACACACACACACACACACACACACACACACACACCAGGGTGGGTTTTGGCTGCTGTTACTGTCAGTTTGCTCAGGGACGTGCCCCCGTGCAGTACCAAAAAAAAAGGCTTCTGTGCATGCGCAGAAGCAAAAAACAATATGGTGGTGCCTACGGTGCTGCTGAGAGAACCGGTTCAGGGGTGTGGCAGGCCAAGTTACTACCTATTTGGCTGAACCAGTAAGAACCCATCTCCGACACACAAGTGTATTTGAGTGGTAACTAAAAAAACCTAGAGAAAAACAAATAGGCATGATCAATCCAAGTCTAGATTCCTATTTAGTCATGAAGCTCACTGGATGATCTTAGCGTACTCTCCTTCTCTAAAGTTAGCCTTAATGTTGGTTTAGCTTTAATGCGCTGGGAGCAATGTGTGAGCATGGCTACAAGTTGAACATGAGGAATGCTTAGCAATGGACACGATGCAGGTTTTGTGACCGTGAGAGAAAAGAGATTCAGCCAGTTCGCACCACTTCGGGAGAACCCGGTTGTTAATTTTCTGAGCAGTTTGGTGAACTGGTTGTTGGAAGAAATCCTTAGGGCAGAGAACCGGTTGTTAGGTTATTTGAATCCCACCACTGCATTTATCCCCTAAAACAGGGGTAGATACATGATGGTAGCAGCATTTTGTATTCGCACAATACTGTGAAGAGTTACTTCCAGTTCAGCCCAGAAGGCACTTTTCTCTTATTCCAGGGCTTATGCTGCAGTTTCTAAGCACTCCTTGCTTCAAAGTAATGAGAAACTATTCTGCCAGTTTTTAGCAGTAACGAACAGGGAAAATCTCAAAACTCACAAGAAGAAAAATGTGGTTTGGGGACTGTTATTCCTTTGTTATGGCAAATAACAAACGTTTTAGCCAACTTCAGAGGCGTCTTATCAGCTTCTCCAACCTTCTATCCTACATGGATATGTTGGATTACAGCTCCCAGAATTCTAGACAGTTCTGCCAAGCAATAATTAATCACTTTCACTTTTTTTAGTTGTATAAATTCTGGCTTTCCTGTATACCTGATACCTGGCCCCAGGATGAAGGACAGACTATATTGACCCAAATACAACTTTTCACTTAAAGATTCTCCTCTTTAAACTCCTAGGGGGTACTCCTTGATTTGAAACAAATCCTCCTTTTTTTTTTATCAGTACGTGAAATTTACATTTTTCCTATCAGCAAACTTTCTTGACATTAGTCAGGAAACCTCAGCCAATCATGGTTAAATGCCAAGAAGATGTCTGTGATTTAAATCTTTATGTACGTCATTCATATGTTACCTTTTGAGGAATGCACTTAAAATTTCTAAGGTGTTTAGCTTTAAAAATATAAGGTGTGAAGCTGCTTTTGACTGAATTTGAAAGGGAAACACACCCCATAGTGTTTCCTTGTATTTTAAGAACCAGAGGACATGGTTTTCTAGATTGCAGTTAACTTATTGTAAAGAATACTTTACAATACTGAAAGTATTCTTTACAATAGACTGGTATTTAAGTGAATGCTTTTATTCAACACTATATACTAAAGAAAAAGAGTGATTTGTCAAAGTAAGAATGAGAGACTATTTGGTTTGCTACCTAAATGGTTGTTTCAGAGGTGCTGGTTATGTATTTTAGACAGGAGAAAGATAATAACCGACCCTCGGGTCTGAATTTTGTCCTTGGCATCTTCAGAGTCATTTCAGCTAATGGAATCACTTCAGTGTATTTACTGTGGCAGCCTATATTCTATTGAAATAAAAGACCCCAAGTATGAAGTTTCACTTGTTGGTTTGACTGGCTGGCTGCCTGCCTGAAAAACAGGCAAGATTTTGGGCAAATACAAACAATTGTTTGCTAAATGGTAATTTACAATGGCGACTAAAATAAAAATTAATTAGTGGTAAGCCTGTCATTTATATTTACATGAAAAATTGGCAAACAATAGCTTATTTCACAGACGGATTTTCCAAAATTTAGAATTATGTCAAGAATGTTATATTAAGGAACCAGATTTGTATCCAGAATTTGGTAGGCATTTTTGACTATATCTCCTCTCCTGCTTTTTTTGCCATGGACCAATCTTGTATGAAAAGATAGACTAAGGCATAGATAAATGTGAAGATAATTTCAAAAGATCGTAGTCATAATCATCATCCAGAAATCTTCTGGATTGATATTTGTTCATGAAAGCAGTTTTAACCAATCTGGATAAATACCAGCTTTAATGGAAGGGTTGTATCCTAATCGAGGTTCATTTTATTTATTTTACAGCATAGGAATAATATTAGATGTAAGTGTATTTATTACTTATTTCTTTATTCGATTTTTACCCTATCTTTATTACTTTATAGGTAGCTCAAGGCAGTGAACATGCATAATACTCCTTCTTCCTCCTGTTTTCTCCACAACCTCTCTGTGAGCTGAGCAGAACTGAGAGCGAGTGACTGGCCCAAAGTCATCCAGCTGGCTTTCATGCCTAAAACAGGACTAGAACTCACCTGTTTTCTAAACCAGCATCTTAACCACTACACCAAGCTGGCTCTAATGACTGACCTATTAGTCAGTAATGGATTCTAAGGCCCCCTGCCTCTGAGAACCTACTTCTTATGTTCATTATGCCCCCAGCCCTTGGTACCTTTGTCGCAGGGCTATTTGGAGACAGCCTCAGCAGTGCTATTGCACAAAAGAAAGAGAGAAAAAGAGCAGATTACCATCAAAGAAGCAGCGGAGAACCAGAAAACAACTTTAACGAGATTAAGATGGGCTCGAGCCTCAAGCTGACCATTCTCAAGCTCCGTGCAGCCAGAGCTGCATAAGATGTGACAAATGGATTACAAAGTATATCTGCACATAATAAAGACCATTTGAAAAAAAAAAGCCAGCTCCCTTATCTCTCTGCCTGTATTGTGGTACGTCTGGATAAAAAAATTTAATAATCCAGAGGAGCCAAAGTAGTTCTGTAGATTAAGACTGCATAAATACCTGTAAAAATTTGACAAGCATTATATCTCAAAGCCTACTGGAACAGATGTCTGCAAAAGCTCAGCATCGAGGAAGACATCCATAGCCTTGCAAGCACAAAGAGGCAAAAGGAAGATTTAATGAGGTTAACTGTGAGCTGCTAAATGAGATCCCAGCCAGATCCCTTGATCATAGGGTATTTAGGAGGTTTGAGCAAAAGACAACGGTTCTTTTTTCCCTTCTATCGGTGAAAACATTCTTCTCCACACGAATGTAATACTGGAATTCTCTTATTGTTGCTTTGAATTTAATGTGTGGAGCATGTTTCGGGACTCTGACATCAGAGGTTAGTGTTAATATATTTGCCACGGGATTCTAAAACTTGAGAAATGGTATTTCTTCACTACATTCTCCTGCGGCAGTAATGTCTTTCCTAAACTGATGATTTTTTTTTAATCGTTTCTTGTAAGCACAAACTCTTATCTGATAAATTACTGCCATCGCTGATTCATTTTTCTGATAACAATCAGCCTGCTCAAGATACTCTCCTATGTGTGAAGATAATATGGCACGGTTTCTTCACTAAATGGTCTTCAAATTAATTACATAGATCTGAGCAGACTCAAATGGTTTCTGCAGACAATAGCTTCCTTGTTGACTTTTCTTTTTTATATATGTAATAATTTGTATTGAAGTTTGCAAAGATAAGAAAGCTTGTACAAACTAAGAAAAATACAAAGGGTAGAAAGGAAGGTGCGTGCATGTAACGTCTCGGTTGCGTGAGTAGCATTGGATGCCAGTTTCCTTCTGAGTCCAATTCAAAGTGTTTGGTTCTGAGTGTTATGACCTAGGCTTCCCCAAAAAGCATGACGCAGATTCCTGGTCCTGACAAAACCCCTTTTATTAAACGAATGTGAATTCCTCTCATTCACATTCAGCAAAGCCCTGGTAAACAGTCTTTCAAAGGTGAATTTATGACCACAGACATTATCTAGCTTGGAAAGCTGCCATGTAAATATTTTCCAAACACAGTGCTGTGGTAAGGAAAGACTGGGCACAGAGTCTCTGAGAGACACGGATAGATCTTCACACTCCTGAAACGAACAAATGAACAAACAAATTGTTTCCTGCAAAAGCCCACTTCCCTTTTGCTCCTCTTTTCTTTCCCATGGGAGGGGCCATTCACTGTCCACCTGTGGTCTTACTTCCAAGTCAACCCTGATTTCTCAGTGTTCTTTTCTTCTGGCAGCTCTGCGCATGCGCACACTGAGAACAGGCGCCAGCTGTTCCTCTGCCTCACTGCTGTCTAACTCCGAAGGCATCTGAGAACTGCCAGAAGGCCTTGGCGTCATCTCTGCCTCCGAGGCAGAGCCTTCGTCTGAGCCTTCCACAACCTCCAGGACTGGCCCATGTTCCTCCCCAACCTCCTCACTGTCTGAACTGGCAGGCCACAACAATGACTTTTAAAGCTCTTCATGGCATGGGGACCAGACTATCTGAGGTTACCCAGTTACATTGGCCTGTCCCACGTGGTCACTCAAGAGGAGCATGTGACAGACTCAGTCAGTTCAAGAAACACAATGAAAAGAGATGGCATATATTTAGAAAGCAATAGAGATGGAAATATTGTATATAGAAGTATATATTGTCAAAATGAGAAAGTATGAAACAAAGAAGAATATGTATAAAATAATAGAATGGAAAATGGAAAACCCGAAATCAGAAAAAAGAAATACCGATAACAAAAAGCTGTAAAAGTGCAATTGTGATTTTAATGTTTGGAAAATGTCAAATAAATAAATAAAATTAAAATAAATAAATAAAGTAAAATCTCCATTTCCTCCCGATCAACTGGGACTCGGGAGGCAAAGAATAGATGGGGGCAGGGCCAGGTGGTATGGTGGGCTAGAGTGAAGTGGCAGTTTCCCAGGAAGAAAAGAGCACGCTCCAAAGAGGAGAGGAAGCTGGATAGGAGGCAGAGGAAGAGTGTCAGGACAAGCACTCCCAAGAATCTCCTATGTAGCTGGTTGAGAATAGTAAAGCTTCATGGCAAGATTCTGTCTATTGGTATGAGCAAATAAATAATTTAAATTTGACTGGATCATTCTATGCCATTCTTGGACTGGGCCTGACGGATTCACCTAACAAACAAGGCTAAAAGGGTCACAGAATTGGGCATGATTTGCTTAACAACTGTGTTAAGAAATCCTAGTCCCAAGTATGGTTGTAAGTCAAGGACTATCTGTACTCCATTCGGTTCCCACTTTTTATCTGCAACATAATGCCCATAAAACCACAAATAAAATATTTTAATAATGAGCTGTAAGAAAAATATATATAATAAACACATGGTTCTCTCCCAAAAACATCAAATACGTTTCGAATACAAGTGACATATAAATGACACATTCCACACAGTTTAGAGACTTAGGAGCTTGTTTTTTTAAACAATGATCCGATATTTTAAAGAAACTAGGGTTGTTGTTGTTTTGCTTCAAAACGTTTGATTAATACTTATCATTCTGATAAGTTCATCTACTCCAAGGACCTATGGAATGGGATATATTTCCTTGCGCTCTTAAAAAAAGAAGCACAGCACAGGCCCTCCTTCCCAGAACTGTTTGTTGGAGTTTGTTGGAATGTGATCAATTCCTCAATTATTTCATGTGAAAGGCCAGCATGTTCAGTGCATAAGGTTTTCTGAACTGGAAAAAAAGGTCTGGGTTATTTTTGTTGAAACTTCTCAGTCAAGACAGTACTGTAACTTTGAATGTGAGAACAGCTGAACATATTTTCAGTGGCTGCTTGTAAATAATCCCTCTTTCTACTCCCTTATTATTATTATGCTCAAGGATGGCTCAGATGAACAATGATGCTAAGTAGGAAAGATATCTGTCGAATCATTAATATTAAAAATTTTCATGGAAGGTTCTGTGAAATTATTTCGAGTTGCTCCTTTTAAAATCATCATGGACACCTTTATTACGTTTTCTATCAGGAGCTCAAAATCTGGGTTTCCACCTCTCCTTTTTATTTGGACATAAATTTGTGAGATTGATTAAATGGAGAGATGGCCACACAGAATCTAGCAAGAGCCACACCTGAGTGTAGATGGGAGCCTGTTTTCCCCATCCTAGTCTTAGCAGTGCAGAAGATTCAGTTCCATCTGACTTTCTTTGTTGGTATCAGCAAGGAAACCATGAAAGAACAAGCAACTATGATTCAGTCCTAGGATGCATCACAAGATGGGTACCATTAAGATCACTAGTGCTCTATACAGCACTAGCAAGGCCATACTTGAAATACTGCATCCAATTCTGGTTGTGATGATACAAAATAAAATGCTGAGACCCTAGAAAGGGTGCAGAGAAGAACAACAACATTTATAAGGGTTCTGGAAGCTATACTATATTAAGAAGTGTGAGGGAACTATATATGATGAATGGTTGGGGAACTAGGCCTAAGAAAGAGAAGAACTAGGATGACATCAGAGGTGGTTTAAGCAGGTTCTGATCAGTTCTGGAGAATCGGTAGCGGAAATTTTGAGTAGTTCGGAGAACTGGTAACCTCTGACTGGCCCCGCCCCCATCTATTCTCTGCCTCCCGAGTCCAGCTGATCAGGAGGAATTGGGGATTTTGTAGTAACCTTCCCCTGGAGTGGGGAGGAAATGGAGATTTTACAGTATCCTTCCCCTGGAGTGGGGTGGGAATGGATATTTTACAGTATCCTTCCCCTGCCATGCCCACCAAGCCATGCCACGCCCACCAAGTCACGCCCACAGAACCGGTAATGAAAAAAATTGAATCCCACCACTGGATGACATGGTAATTATCTTTCAGTATTTGAGGATCTGTTACAAAGAAGAGAGGAGTCAACTTATTCTCCAAAGCACCTAAAGGTAGGACAAGAAGCAATGGCTGGAAGCTAGTCAGAGAGAGACCCAACCTGGAACTAAGGAGAAATTTGCTGACAGTGAGTATGGTTAATTAATGGAACAGCTTGTCACTCGGAGAATGTGAGTGATCCATCAGTGGAAGTTTTCAATAAGAGATTGGACAGCCATTTGTTCAGGATGGTATAAAGTCTCCTGACGTGGAAAGACTTTTGGATTAGAAGACATCTAAGGTCCATTGTTAAATGGAAAAAGGTTTCCTCCGCAGCTTCGGATTTCCCAGCTGGGAGAGCGTCACCGGCTGAGTGAATGAATTTAGGATCGAAGCAAGCTGCGTTTGAAAGCAAGTTGTCTTTATTATTTCAGGAAAGCAAGATCGACAGTGATGTAGATCTGCGTTCCTAGGTGAGCTGACCCCGATATACAGTAAGTGTACATTTTTTATACCATTTTCCTCTTTGAAGTCCTTTTGTTTTCTTTGTACTATTGTTTTATCCCTTTTTGTGTGTGCCTTTGCTAATGGTTCTAATCCTGTCTTGCGTTTTGTTATTCCTCTGCCCTAAAGTAATTCCCATGGGGCAGGGATGAGCCCTAGTGTCTTCTACTGTATTTCCTATTTTTACATCTTTGCCCTGAGCTAATCAGTCTTTGTTGTCACTCTGACCTTTTTCTATCTTAAAGGTAACTTCTTCCTGCACTTCCTAGGTCTTTTGTATTATTTTGTACTCTACAGCTATTTCTAATTGTCCTGATATCCTGGTAATTATTCTCAGGAGGTTTCTTTTAGAATGTATGCTGGCTTTATTATTCTAGTGACTTCCAGTTTGGTTATGGGCTGTACTGGTCTTCCTAATACAACACTGTCTTGGTAAAGTTCCCTTCCCACAGTCCCTTCCAACCCTATGATTCTTAGCAATTACTTCCATGAGGTATGTGAACACTGTGGCTCTTTCCTCATGCTGTTGTATAGTCTGGGACTGCCACGGCTCTTCTCACATTAGGGAGGTAACCAAAGATCAGCATAGAGTGAATTAAGGTCTCACATAGATTAGCCTCCATACATGCTCAGGCAGCATGAGGGAAACCTTAAGAACTATAGAAATGGATACGGGCCTAGCCATTTCTCTGATGTGCTCCCCTCTCCCCAGTCCTTGCAATAACTTTTCTTTTTCTATTTTATTCACAGGGTGATTTAAATTTTTCTTTTGGATTTTTCTTGTTAATGTTTCTAAGCTTACTTTATTTACATGCACTGACTATCACATATACGTTAGGATACTTACAGTATGTTCTGATGAGAACAGGTGTCCAATCAGTTGGGGTTTTTAAATTAAATGCTGTGCTTAAATCTGCCTCAAAGTTCCTTTAAAATGTTTTTTTTTTCCTCAGCAAAAAAAGACTCAATTTTTCTGCTTTATTCCCAAGTGTGCTTGAGAATTTGTTCTCTTAAGGCACGGCTGGACTTTCGTTGTTGGAGAAGACAAGGGGTGCTAGGTTTCTTGCTGTTCCGTCTTACATATTTTCTCATTTTAAGGATTGCTTCCCTGATAGTCTGCAGTCCCAATCTGAAAAACAGACCCCTGGGAGAAGTTTCTTATTCACAGGTTTTATTCATCAGACTTTCACTCCTTATTTGAAAGGAATTGCAAAATGGAACAATCTTCTTTCATCAAATGAAAGAGAACAGTCAGACAAAAAAATATAGGGACATTTCTTAATTTTTAAAAAAGAAACCTGCAAGCCTTATTCAGAACAAGGTTGCGTATCAGCAATCCATTTCTCTGAGAAATCTACATTGTCTGGATTTTACTGAACGGTACACTACCTCGGATATTGGAGGACCTGCAAAGTTAATGTGCCATTTCAATTACTTGTACTCTGATTTCTCAGATACTTGATGTTGTGGAAATGCTTGGTTAAATTTTGCTCACTGCTTAACACTATATTAAAGGTGCTCTGCTTACTTAGCCAGTATTTGCATATCCAGCACGCTAAGAAATCACTGGGTGAAGCTCAACTCTTATTAGCCAGGAGTGTTTTCTCATTCTGAGAGTGGGAGTTTAGCATCATCAACATTTCAGCATTCATAAAGACTTTAGAGTGTTCAAAACATGTCATGGATATTGATATTAATATTGATATTCAGATACAGACACAGTTCAGAAGAGAGCTAACTGGTGTCATTTAAGAAACGCTGGAGGAGGGGGAGTTTGATTATTTTGTAAAGAAATCAAATTGACACAAAGTTTTTGCTGTCACAAAATAAAATGGGGCAGGTTTCCAATTCTGTGTACATAAATATTGAATTAAGGCCCACTGAATTCAGTGGTTACTATGTATGGATTTGCACTAAGGTAACAATCAAATAAAATCTGCAGGTCTGTGAAAGTTGCATAAGATAAAAAAAGAAGAAACCAGTGTAGGTTAAGAATCTACGGAAATTACAAGGTAATTGCTTGAACCCAACAGAAAATTAGCAGCTCTTTAATAACTAGAATGCAGAAATAAATATTCTATTTTAATTGTGTTCAATTAATGTTTAATCTAGTTTTACTTTTATTTATTGGTTAGCTGCTATATCTTAGAAAGTAAACTAGCCAGAAAAATCTGATGTTGATCTTTATATGTGGACAAAGAGAGATTTCAATCCTGAGAGATAAAACAGGAATATTCAACAGCTTCATATATTTTGCTTTTGACTAAGCAAGGCAGGAAGGAAGAGGCTGACATCCCAAAGTAACAAGATTAAGGGAAAACAGTACGAAAGTTAAAGTTCATGTTTTATTTTTATTTTTTTTAATGAAATGGAAGAGCATTTTCTCTCCAGCTGTTGGGCAATTCTCCCCTTCTCTCATTAAAATTTAGCTTTGAGTTTTAACTTTTACAGGAGTATTGGAGATACTTGTCCAGCTTTCAGAAAGGGTTTGCTTTGGGTTATGTACATCTAATGTACAAAAGCTACGAGTGGCACAAAGAGCCATGGAAGGAGACATGCTCGGCATTACAAGACAAGATAGTAAGATCCGCACATGGATTAGAGAACAAATGAAATCATATAATATTATCAAGAGAGTAAAAGAATTGAGATGGAAATTGGGCTGGTCACATAGCGGGAAGAACTGATGGCAGGTGGACCAAGGCAGTCATCAAATGGATCCCACTTGATAAAAAGCGCCCCCGAAAGAGACCTAAAACAAGATGAACCAATGACATTAGCAAGTATTGGTGATGGTGATGGTGATGGTGATGACATCTAATATATAGAGTAAATAAAATTATAAGAAGATATGACTCTTCTAGCACCATTGAATGTACTGCTCTCTTTCCCTTTGTGCATGCTCAAAAGGCAGCCTGCACTATAGAAGACCCATTAAACAGCACCAAAGAATATGAAGGAAATGGAAGGTCTGAAAAAGGAAAGGCTCCATTTGAATGATGCAAAAGAACTGGCCCTCTGCCAGAAAGCACAGAACACTATTTTGTGAAATGTCAGTAGCTCAGCAGCACTTACAGCAACATTTTGACTCCCGGGTCATTCCTTCCCACATGCTCACTAAGGGAGCAATGCTGCAGGTTTTCAGGTCTTTGTGAGGTCACCTGCACAAATCTGAACTACTCCACAAACAATAATAGCAAAATAGGAAATCATTTTCTATTGAGATTGAGGGAACTGTGCTGCTCTCTGAGCTTGGTTATTTCTTGCAGATGTTTCATTACCCAAACTAGGTGTTGTGGCCCACCAGTGGCCAGCAGCCAGCAGAGCTGGCAGCAGATTCAGACAGTGAGGAGGTTGGGGAGGAACAGGGCCAGTCCTGGAGTCTGGGGAAAGCTCTGACGAGGGCTCTATGTTGGAGGCAGAGAGGAGGCCAGGGCCGCATGCCAGTTATCAGCTGCCTTCGTCAGACATCATGAGGCAGACGAACAGCTGGAGCCTGTTCCCAGTGTGCGCATGCACAGAGTTGCCAGACGAAGGGAACAGCTAAAGAACAGGGGTCAACTTGGGAGTAAGGCCACAGGTGGATGATGAATGGCCCCTCCCAGAGGAAATAAAAGAGGAGCGAAGGGGGAGTGGAGTTTGCAGGAGAAAATTAGTTCGCTTAATTGATTTGTGACTCTCTGAGACTCCTTGCCAGATAAGATCTGTGGCTGTAAATAGTCTCTTTAAAGACTTTGCTGGATGTGAATGAGCAGGATTCACAATAAATTAATAAAAGGAGTTTTTTTCTCAGGTCTCAGGTCAAGGAGTTTGCTTCATGCTCTTGGGAAGCCTAGGTCAGAACACTAGGTACCATCACCAGTGCTACTAGGGAGTGGGGTTAGAACAAGGAACATGAAACCAACAGGGACGTGCAGTCAGGGGAGGCAGGGGAGGCAGAGCCTCACCGCTCTCATCATGAAAAAAAGGGAAAAAGCGCTGAGGAGCCTCGGGGAATGTGACTGTGCGAGCCGCAGTCCCCTTCATGTTGACTCAGGAAGGCGGGGAATGGGACCACGTGTGCAGGACAGAGGGAGGTGCAGGAGGCTCCTCTAGCCTCAGCCTCTCTCCTATACACGTGGTCCCATTCCCTGCCTTCTGTCGGGTTCTGACGCCGGAGGTCCTGGTTCCAGGGCGAATGCACATGCGCGAGCGGCTCCCTTCCTCACACTGAGCAACAGCAGGTTTACGGGAAGTTGCTTGTGAAAGGACGGACTTTTCAGACCGTCGGCTACCGTTTCCCTGCCAGCTCGCTCGTGAAAGGACCTTGGAAACCGAGTCGTGGCCGACGACTTGCTAAGAATTCTCTGCCTTCCTGATGACGTCACCAGCCTCACCAGCCATAAACCTCACCGCACGTCACTGGAAACCAATCACCATTAAACCAAGAATGGGCCCAAGTGCTCAACAATAAGAGTGCCATTTCCATTTTTTCCTTGAAGGATATGGCTATTTCCTGAGATTCTTTTCAGGTGATAACATTACTAATGTGCCAATGTGGTCTTATATGTGATTTCAGGGTAATGCTTTTGTAGTTTGCATACACTTATGCAGAATAATTTTGTGAAGGCATGTGCTCTATATACAGTAACCACACAGAACAGTAGAACAGTGGCCAGTTCTTAATGCATGATCTTGATTAATCCTGAATTTCAAAATGCCAGAGGAAAGATAAAAGATACAAATTTAAGAAGTGTTGCTACACTGCACATTATTTCATTCTTTCTGTCCCTCACCCTTTGATTTGGTTCCAGCATGTGAACTAAAAGTAGATCTTTCCCCATACAGTTTAACTTTGTTCTGAGAATCTTATGCTTTCCAAAATGTAGACATTTTGCAATGTCTTTTCAACCTTAAACAGGAAGCAGTCCAGTGGTGGGATTCAATTTTTTTTACTACCAGTTCTGAGGGCGTGGCTTGGTGGGCGTGGCATTGCTTGGTGGGCATGGCAGGGGAAGGCTACTGTAAAATCTCCATTCCCTCCCCACTCCAGGGGAAGGTTACTGCAAAATCCCCATTCCCTTCTGATCAGCTGGGACTCAGAAGGCAGAGAATAGATGGGGGCGGGTGGTATTAGTTAGAGGTGGTATTTACCGGTTCTCCGAACTACTCAAAATTTCTGCTACTGATTCTCCAGAACTGATCAGAACCTGCTGAATACCATCTCTCAAGCAGTCCCACTTGCAAACGAAAGCATAGTTCTGTCGATTTTTAATTAAAAATCATCCCTATGCTAGATTTGCCAATTCTTTCTATGCAATTGGGACTTGTTGATAAATAATTCTTCCTTAGCATGAGCATAAAAAATAAAAGATTCAAGTCCTTCTATTTACCAGGTGAACAATAATACTGCTGTTTAGGAAAATGAGGAAAAATTACTTAAATAATTAAAAGTAATGTCAAAATCTCATGCAAATAGTGATCATGTGACTACGGGATGCTGCAACAATAATAAAAACTACTTTAAGCTGTACATAACATACCTGATATAGGTGTGATATGTACAATTGAATGACTGCCCTGTTTACCACCATTTGAATAAAAATAATAAAAGTTATTACTACAGGAAGTTCTCTCTGAATGACCAAAATTGGAACCAGTGATTCTGTTGCTAAGTGATGTAGTCATTAAGCAAAATATCATGTGAGTGTGATAGACTTATTGCCTTTGATTCTGCTTGATAGAATCAGATGTGAAGCTTGCAAATAGTGATTAGGGTACTATGGGATGCTTCAACAGTCATAAAGACCTACGAGTTGTGAAGCGCCTAAATCTTGGTGATCGCAGGGCAGTTTCAACAGTCACCTGTGTGAAAGACAATTCTTTTTCAGAATTGTCATAGCTTCAAATGGTGGTAAAACAGGACACTCATTAAGTTGTACTTAGCATACCTATACCAGGTATGTTATGTAGAGTCAAGTAGAGTAGAATCGAGTAGAATAGAATAGAATAGAATAGAATAGAATAGAATAGTTGGAAGGGACCTTGGAGGTCTCCTAGTCAACCCCCTGTGCAGGCAGGAAACCATATACAATTTCGGACAAATTATTTAGTGCCTGCCTCAAACAGTGACCATTTGCAGTTATGACACTGATGAAAAAGTAACTTTGGGACTAATCCCATTTACAGCCTTAATAGATCTGAAAATCAAAGGAAAGCTGTATTAAGATCATAAGCAAATTTGTGTTGAGTAGAGTAGAGTAGAGTAGAGTAGAGTAGAGTAGAGTAGAGTAGAATAGAATAGAATAGAATAGAATAGAATAGAATAGAATAGAATAGAATGCTTTATTGGCCAAGTGTGATTAGACACACAAGGAATTTGTCTTTGGTGTATAAGCTCTTAGTGTACATAAAAGATATAAGTGATAAATCATGACCATAGTCATTATAAATACATTCATCATGAATCATAAAATACAACACTTAGTGATAGTCATAGGATACTAAATAAGCAATCAACATAAATCATACTAGGAAACTAAATAAACAACATACATTGTAAATATACAAGCAACAAAGTTATAGTCATACATAGAAAAGGATATAGATAATAGGAAAGATGAGAAAAATAATAGTAATACAGTCTTAGTAAATAGACTCAGTAAATAGTAAATAGTCTCCCCACAGTGTTGTGGGGAATAAGTTGTTTAGTAGAGTGATGGCATGGGGGGAAAAACTGTCCTTGCATTTAGTCTAGTTGTTCTAGTTTGTAATGCCCTATAACCGTGATGGCAAACCTATGACACAGGTGCCAGAAGTGGCATGCATAGCCATCTCTCCGGGCATGCCAGCTGTCGCCTGTTGCTCTTCCAGGTTCATGTGCACCAGCCAGCTGGTCTTTGCGTGTGCAGGAGTGCCAGAAACTGGAAGACCAGGAGACCGTTGCGTATGCTCTTCCAGTTTCCAGTGCTCCCCTGCACGCATGTTGTGCGCGCTCTCGTTTTGGCACCCAGTGCCAAAAAGGTTTGCCAACACTGCCCTATAATGTCATTTTGAGGATAGAAGTTGAAACACTTTATGTCCAGGATGTGAGGGGTCTGTAGATATTTTCACAGCCTTCTTTTTGACTTGTGCAGTATACAGGTCCTGGACAGAAGCTAAATGTAGTTTTTATGGCTGTTGCAGCATCCCGTAGTCACATGATCTCTATTTGCAAGCCTCACATCAGATTTTGGCATTATATTTAAGTATATAAGTAATATAAACTCATCATCATATCTATTGCTTAGGAACTGTTAGTAACTGTAGCGGAAGGGTTTTTAAGGTAAGCTGTGACTTTCAGTGCTAGCTCAAAAGGCTCTCTAAGAGCTAGGAATCAGATGAAAACTGAATGTAAACAATGAATTCTCCCACCAGGCACATTGAATTCCTGGTGATCACATGGGCATATCCATCTGGCCAAGCAGGTGGCTGTCTTAAAAAAGCTAAACCAAGTTAGAGCTGGTTAGAACTTGGAGAGAAGACGACCATGAAATCTAGGGCTTGCAGAGGTATCCTTCTTGACTACATGATAGTATTATTAAAAACATATTTTTAAAAAGCACATTGCGATGTGCTAAAACAAAACCTATCCCTTCGTCCTTAACATCAAAAGCATGTTCACAGCATCATGGTGCACATTTTTGTCAATGGCCCTCCTTGTCCTTACCCCCTCCTCCTGAGCATGCCTGTGGGCTATTGACTAGATTTGGGGAAATTGGTGAAGACCACTTCCATGTTGTTCGCAAGATAATGATATAGCAACAGCAACTCTCAAGCTCAGTTTCCACCTCTGATACAAACCACAAGTCTCTTACTTGCCCTCCCTCCCACCTGTAACACGAAAATGATTGTAATCTTCCTGAATGAAATGTTATATACACAAGCTACATTAAAGGCAGGGCTGAACTTTCTGTTATTGTAGTAGAACGGGCTTGTTTGACAAAGTTCTTTGCGAGCCCCTGTGTAATTGTTTTGCCATGTGGAACAATTTGAAGCTGACTCCATTTGGCACTCATAATGTGAATGTATCTTGACATTTGGATAGTAATAGCTCTCCTATTTTTGGTTCGTCTTAGCTCTCAACTGGCTGCTTTTAGATGGTGCAGGTGTCTCTTTTCCTCGCAGGGGAGCTTCACGTGGATCCAAGATCCTTTGAAATTTGGATGGCAATTGCCTGGGCTCAGACTTAGCTGCCATCTGCAGCTGCACTTGGCAAGGTGCGCCCAACACCCATGGCGAGGTGTTGTTCTCCATATGGATGTACAGGCTCTTCACGCTGCTTTTAGAAGGAGTTTTTAAAGCTACTTATGTAAGTCTGAAGTAGTAAAGGCAGCCGATTAAGTGTCTGTGAAGGGATGCTATCGACCACACCACCGAGATGGTGTGGCTCAAAAGCTGGAGAGCATCGGCGAGTGATTGTTAATGACAGGGCGGCTTTTTCTGTCGCTGCCACTGGAAATGATCCATAGCTCACAAGAAAGATATCTGCAGGCTGATTTAGCCCGGAGCATACTGTTAAAACACAGCACTCAGGTGTTTCTCTGGGGACAAAGAGAGTGAATGTCAACCTTGCCTGCTGTGATGTACAGCTCACGAGGGGAAAAAATGCCTCTCCCCTCCTTGTTCCCCCTTCTCCTTTTAAAGTAATTATTTTACATACAGGGAAGGTTTCTTTGTTTCCTCTTAGGAGGTAAGTGCTGCGATAATATGAAGGAATCCTCGCTGAGTAGCAAGAGAATGGCAATCAATCAGAATTGGTTGCAAAGCTCTCATTCCCCCCTTTCTCCCCTCCACCAAACAGGGTATATTAGCATCCATGCAGCCTTGTAACATCTGTAGAAAGATCTTGATGGCCCTCTGATGTTTTGGGTTAAATATATTGTATTTACTGATCAAAATATGAGTCCAGCAATCGACTCACTGGCTCAGTTAGAACTCCCAGCAAGTACCAAGGTGGAGTGGGGCTGGGGATAAGGGATGTATAATTATCGAGCTATGTAAGCAAGTGACTAATAGAGTTATGAGAATTCACAAAATGTGTAACTTGGCCAATGCAGCATGTCTTTGCCTTTTGCAAACAGATGCTTGCATGGACTAATTTCATACATGGACTATGTCAAGAAACGATTGTATTTGTTTGAAGGCCATGATCACAAGGCCCCTGAACAAATAAGCTTTAAGCAAACTCTCATCTGGTGGTTGAGGCATCAGGCTAGAAAGTGGAGACGGTGAGTTCAAGTCCTGCCAGGAAAGCCAGCTGGGTCAATGAAGAGATGATCTCCATGCTTACAGCACAATTGTCTGTATCTTGGAGCTTTCATGTATGTATGTATGTATGTATGTATGTATGTATGTATGTATGTATGTATGTGTATGTATGTATGTATGTATGTGTGTATGTGTATATATATATATATATATATATATATATATATATATATGTATATGTATATGTATATGTATATGTATATGTATATGTATATGTATATGTATATGTATATGTATATGTATATGTATATGTATATGTATATGTATATGTATATGTATATGTATATGTATATGTATATGTATATGTATATGTATATGTATATGTATATGTATATGTATATGTATATGTATATGTATATGTATATGTATATGTATATGTATATGTATATGTATATATGTATTTGTGTTACAACCCCTGGTATGCCCAAATATGGGAGGAAGCTCACTACTCCCTCTTTCTGTCCTTCGGCTCATTACAGAAAACCATCCAGGCAGAAAACCATATTTTTATTTTTAATGTTGCCTTTTTATATTTGTGTTGTATTTGTGCTGATAAATAAATAAAGGGAGACTAGTATAGATCCATTTCAAGCTATTTAGCTCTCAACAGCTAGCCATACCCTTACTGGGATTTGAACCTGGGCTGTATTACATATTAGGCAGGAATAAAATAAATTAAAAATAAAAATATGGTTTTCTGCCTGGATGGTTTTCTGTAATGAGCCGAAGGACAGAAAGAGGGAGTAGTGAGCTTCCTCCCATATTTGGGCATACCAGGGGTTGTAACACAAATACATACCTATTTCCCTGGCTCAGCTGATAAGGAGGAGAGCCTGTGGCTTAGTGGCTAAGACTCCTGCCTAATATGTAATACAGCCCAGGTTCAAATCCCAGTAAGGGTATGGCTAGCTGATGAGAGCTAAATAGCTTGAAATGGATCTATACTAGTCTCCCTTTATTTATTTATCAGCACAAATACAACACACACACACACACACACATATGTGAGCCCTTCCACAGGACATGATTCCAACTCATTTGAAAGTAATCTTGTGTAGAGTCAGACTCTCTGATGAAGACAATTCTGCTGTGAACATGACCCACGTCTTCAGCCATATTGCAGATGTGAATAGGAGAAGGGAGGGGCTGCTCACCACTTTTCATAGTCTGGACTGACTATGCACTATGGGAAGGTAACACCTAAACAAACACGGCTAACAAACTCACATATTTGGTTCTTTTTTCAAGCTAGCCAAATCATACAATGATTCTGCATTTCTCTCCAGTATCTAGGTCAGGGCTGTCAAACTCCTGGTGTGCGGGCCGGATGCATCATGCGTCGGACATGCCCACACCTGGTTTAGCAAAGGGGTAAAAAATCCCGATGTGTCATGTGACACCGCTGACAATGTGAGTTTGACACCCCTGATCTAGGTGATCTTCTGTGAGGAATCACACATGGCTGTCGTTCTTCATTTTCCATTGCAAGATGTAGCTTCCTCTTTTATTTCTATGATTATCAGCCTCCATTTAAATTCCACCAGTTAAGTTGAAGACCCTTCAAAGATGCTATGATGAATGCATCCTAGGTGCACACTGAAATGTACGTGAACCATTCTTTAAATTATTTGGAGGATAAAATTAAACAAAATGTACAGTGTTTTTATTATAATTTACAGATGGAGGAAAGTGGGACTTGCCAAGGTCTTCAGAATAAAACTAGCCCCCAAAGTAGTACAAAAATAGATCAAAAAGTTTACAAAGTTTACAAAAAAAGTTTACAAGGCTCTACATCTAAACCAATAATTAAAAAAGAAAACCCAGACACCGGGACATACTTTTTAAGAAAATTTTTACCTTTGTAATTAAGCTTTAGATAAGTTTTTTCTGTTAAAGGTCTAAAAAAAACCCCCACCTTAAAATGTCTTTATGCCTTTGTCTCCTTTCAGTGGCTTCTCTGTATGACTGGAGGTGGAACCCTGAAACTCCAAATGCAGCTGGTTAAATTATGCAGGGCTGAGAACAAGAGATATGCTCATCAAATCCTCATTCCCTACATCCTTAATGCAAATGATAACCATCAATTTCTCTTTGGCAAATCATTGCAGAGAAAAAATGAGCTCTCCTTGATCTCCTCTAAGAACTTGGTAACCAGATGTCTCTTCAGGTATCACAGAAGGAATTTCAGGTGAGGAGTTTGACTTCACCAGACATAGAGCTTACCTATGCACACTGTGCATGGGTCTGATGGTCATCCATGCTTATGGAATGGGAAGGAAGGATATTTGGCGCCTACTCCCAGGAATGTTACACACACTTTCCATAATGTTGGTTGGAGTTGTATATAGAGGTGTGCGTGCGTGCAAGTGTGTATGCGTGATCGGCAACTGTATTAATGCAATGATCTAATTGGAGGAAAGAGATAGGATTTTCAGTATCTGAGGAAAATACTACTTTTTAATGGTAAAGGTCTATAATTTTAATGCATCTATTTCATTGCTTATTTTTTGAAGAGCAAAGCACTGCTGTAAAATCCAACAGCTTCTTACTGATTTTTTTTCAAAAATATTTATTTATTTTATTATTTGATATTGTTATTTTAGTTTAAAAGGAGTTGTATGGCTGCCCATTTTGAAACACAACTCTGGTCAGCTCAGAACAACAACTACACTCAAAACTATGTAAAGCCTTTTGTAGACCACAAAAGAGTTCTCAGGGCTGTATGTTCCCACCCATGATTTAGAAGATGGTAGTCACATCTAAGGGACGAGGTGGCTCAGTGGCTAAGATGCTGAGCTTGTCAATCAGAAAGGTCAGCAGTTCAGCGGTTCGAATTCCTAGCACCGCGTAATGGAGTGAGCTTCTGCCAACCTAGCAGTTTGAAAGCATGTAAAAATGCAAGTAGAAAAATAGGGACCACCTTTGGTGAGAAGGTAACAGTGTTCCGTGCTCCTTCGGCGCTTAGTCATGCCGGCCACATGACCACAGAGAATTCTTCAGACAGTGCTGGCTCTTCGGCTTTGAAATGGAGACGAGCACTGCCCCCTAGAGTTGGGAACGACGAGCACATATGTGCGAGGGGAACCTTTACCTTTAAGTTCAAAACCAACTTCAGTCATGGAAACTTGCTGGGTGAGTTTGGACCAATCGTTTTATCTCTGCCATCTTGCCTGACCAGATGGTCACTGCCTCACTCTTTTTTGGGTTGGGGAATCTAATTTAATCTGTGGATCTCCGATTTTTTAAAAAAAGTTAGCATCACTTTTAACAGACTCCAGTTCAACTTGAGACCTTACTGAACTGCATTTGGTCAAAGGAAACAGCTGTAGGCTTGATTGTTAAGTGATCTGAATAAAGAAGACAAGCATCAGTTCATGGTCAATTCAGTTTCATATCAGGGAAAACAAAGTGATGTCTCTAATTGCTTTGGACCCCATAAATCAGATATAATCACTGGTCAGAATATGGTCCAAACGTGTGAAAGGAACTAGAGTGTTTTTTCTAGATAAACATTGTGCAGCATTTCCTCAATGCTGAAATATGCCAGTAAGTATCTGGAAGTGTTTTGGCAGACATATGAAACATTTGATCCTTCAGCAATTGACATACTACAATTCCTTCTGGGACCTATTGAGACTTTTAGTTCCAAACTTCTAGAACTTCCCAACTTTCCTTCTTTTCATTATAGGAAATGTGTGCTTGGAATATATGTATGGAAGTGTACATATTTACATCCAGAGCAACCACTTTTAATATAAGCATTTATTTCAGAAGTAATTGCTTTTTGCTATGGACTTTTTCCTCCAAATTTGAACCTCTCTACAAAGAATGGCTTTCCTACTAGAAAACTACCATGGTAGAAAAATGTGGCATAGACCCTGTATTAAAAGAAAGCTAATCCCCCTGCAGTTCAAATGATTGCCTATTTTCCCCAGAAATTAAATATTGCATCTATTAATAGTTAAAAAAACAATGTTTCTATGATGATCTGTCCTTTTGACCTTGACTTCTAATAGTATTTTGTTGAATATTGTTTGGCAGAGCTACTGTTGGTTTTTGATTGGAAGCTAAATGCCCCACGGAGATCTATAAGAATCCTGTGATCATTAATAGATACTCTTACTACCAATTGAATACTTGTTTTGCATTTTCAGGCATAATTTTCTCTCCCCAGTCACGCTAGTGTATTAACCTTAATTTTTATATGCTACAGCGTAATAATAATATCGTCATGCATGAAATCCACAGCACACTGTTAGGGCAGGAAACATCTGATCATTATGTCAGTCTTGGTCATTATTAATTGAATTATAGTTTCTCAGTACTTTACATTTCAATTTGATTCTGTAAACTGGCAGCTATTTCAGAAATAATCCAGAGAACAGTGCCAGTGATACCAAAAGTAAACTGCAAATGGACCAACAGATCAGCAACATTTGATGGGGAAATATTTTTCTGGATTTGTGGAAAGATGGAGTAAAGGTATGGATGCTTTGTGACTCATGTTGACTTTTTCCCATTTTGTCCTACATTTCTTCCTCTCTCTGTGTTATTTTCGCCTATCCATCAAGGTCAACCACACAGTAAATGGAAGCACATGAGAAAAACCCAACATATTGAAATAATTCTACTGATTTGATTAACAAGTACTGAAAGAGATCATTTCAGACATTGAACTATGCTTAAATGTGACACCCCGCATAATTCCCACCCCACTACTTGGCAAATTTTGGGTAAAGCTTTATTTCCCATTCCAGTAAACAGGATGGCAGCTAAGTTCTTTTTGTTTAGCCATGAATAAAAAAAGTCTACCCCTAAATTTATATCCTTATTACATAATCATAGTCACATGGTGGTGAGATGGCTCAGTGGATAAGACGTTGGACTTGTTAACTAGAAGGTCAACAACCCAGGTTTGAGATCCAAACACTGCACAACAGGGTGAGCTCTGTTACACGTCCCAGCTTCTGCCAACCTAGTAGTTCGAAAGCATGCAAATATGATAGATAAATAGCTACTGCTTGGTGGGAAAAACATATTCCATTACAAATTATAAAAAGTGTGTCAATTGGTTACAAAGAACTTTTGTGCATCCCTTCCACAGTCATCACCTATAATCCATATCAAATTATATATTTTACATCAAATATATTTATATATATTACTATCATCATACCTCATCCTTCATATAACTATAGTTGTTTTAACATCCCTTTATAACAAATATTCCAAAATGCAAAGCAAAATCACATAATGGCATTCCATTGTCTATTTTCAATATCATCCAACAACATTCTATCTTTGTGAAACATTGTAAATAAATATTAATTATGTTTGATAACAAAGTTTCTAAACCTCCTTTCTTAATCACTATTTACAATGTATATGCAATTTCAATATTATAGGCTTTCATACATAACTAAGTTTCAAAACTTCCTTTCATTGTCACCATTTAAAATTTATACCAAATTTCCTCTTGTCGAACTAATATATATGTATACATTATATCAATTATTTATCTAACTATATCCATTATCACTTCATTTTTAACATAATGCTCTAATTTTAACTATTTAGCTAGTATTTTGTTAATAGTTTTCATGTCTCAACCTGTGTCTTTCCAGTAGTAAGTCTTATTTCTTTTGCCTTATGTGGGATTAATCTTCTGGTTATTTCCTTAATCAACTTTGTGTGGACTTCTCTTTGCACCTTGTTGCTTGTTGCATATCTTATAAATTCTCAAAACCCTCCATCAGCTTCTTTAATCAGCTTATCTTTGGTTATCAGTAGTGCTTTTGTCAAAGTTCCTCTCCTTAAATCCATCAATTCTTCTCTTTTTTCTCCTTCTATACCTTGAAATTTGGGGTAGAACTCCTTTCCATCTCTCTTCCCTTTCCATGTCCCATTCTTTCCATTTCCAACCACATACAGATCACTGTCAAGGTCCACAGTTATCTTGCCTCTTTGTTCATTTTTCCCTTGGGTTTTTGAAACTCTAACCTCCACTTTTTTCATTAGCTGGCTATCTTCAATTTCATCAAATTTTGCTATATTACCATCTATATTTTCCAATTTCTTCTCAATTCTCTCTGGTGTTTCTAATAATTTTTGAATTTCAAACATAATCTGTTGCAGTGACATGCAGTGAGGTTTATGGCTGGTGAGGCACTGACCCAGTGGTGGGTTTCAATTTTTTTTAGACTTGTGGACTTCAACTCCCAGAATTCCACAGCCAGGCATGCTCAGTTCCGATTTAAAGTGACAGCATTTGTTTTTCTCCTTTGCGAAAGAAATTTCTTTCTTTCCTTTTCTTTTTCTTCTCCCTTTCCCTCCTTCCTCCCTCTCTCCCTCCCTCCCCCTCTCTCAAACACACACACACACACACACACACACGTTGGATTGGACTGCACACACTTTCCCCCAGCCCCGGAAGGATCCAGCCCAGCTTCACTGATTACAGATTTGAAAAGGCAACATGGTTCTGCCTGTAATCAAACTACACTTTGAAGTTTGAAGTTTGAATTCCTGCCCCTCCCTCTGACCCACACGTACCTTTTCCAGCTGTTTCAGAGAGGATTTCAACTCTGCTCTTGCCTCGGGTCCTCTGAAGAAGCCCCGCCCAAACGAGCGCTCTCTACTATGAGGCAGGAGAACTGCGTGCCTCACCTACGTCAGGAATTTTTAGGCTTTTAACCCTTGCTTAACTCTGCTCCTGTGATCATAAAATGCCTAAAGTCAGACTAGATGAGGCATGCAGTTCTCCTGCCTCATAGTAGAGGGCGCTTTTTAGAGGCTTTTTTAAACAGTTAAGCAGAGTCAGCCGCGGTGAGGCAGCAACTAGCTCAGCCTGACCTCAGCTCTCGCCTTGTTCCTTTTACATTTTTTTCTTTTCATGATGACAGTGGTGAGGCTGTGCCTCCCCTGACTGCATGTCACTGATCTGTTGTAATTTTATGGTTTCTTCTTGGTATTGTGTCATTTTCCAATTTATAAACACTGCCACTCTAGTTGGAAAATAAACCTTTGTTTTTCACTTCTCTCTCACTGCCAAAGAGACATCCAAAGGGCACCTGCATAAACAACCCATCTTATCTCTTTGCAAGCTAAAACCTTTGAAGTGCAAGGTCAAAATGATCAAAGAAAAGAGAGAGAGAAAAATATTTCCAGAACTCAGCCTCCAACCTCCAAGTGGCAGCGTAACTTCTTTTCCCTCTGATGCTACTGCTCTCTTTATATTCCTTTATATCCTCTTTATATTCCAAGCTTAAAAGAAACAAGGCTCTTAAATAGAACAAAATAAAAAGAAAAAAAAACCATCCAAGCCAGTATTGTGAAAATTAAAAAAAAGATTTAATCCATAGGTTAAAAAAATGTAGAAGAAAAGCCAATACTTTAAAAAGTAGGAAATGTTTGCAAAACTTCCATCCATAGAACACAATTTTAAAAAAGAATAACACACTGTCCAAAATAGCTTAAATTCGCCGCTTATTTTTTTTTCTTTTCTTTTCTTTACAAGTTTGATTTAGTTTTAATCTTTTTTTGGGCAGTCTCTTTTGTAAAAATCAAATTTCCTCACCAGATGGACACACTTTCTCTTTCACTTTCCTCCAGTTGCGGAGCTATCCCAACTTCAGTAGCTTGGGGCTGCACTTCTATCGCCGGCTAGAAGAGATTCTCTTGGATCAATCAGGGACTTTGCGATGTCCCTGAGATCAGCAAGACGTACTCTTCCCTGTCACCGTCTCTTTGGATGGTTTAGTTCCAGATGGACCACCCAGTTGTAAAAGTATCAGCTGCGATGTCAGAGCTCCAAGATCGCATGTCCATATCGTCGCGATGTCAGCTCCTTTACCACAGTTTTCCATATTTTCATCTGACCACATGATGACAGAAGCATCTCTCAGAGAACTCAGGCTCCCTCAGCTGAGAATCATAGATGAGTTGATCATGACAGGACAGGAGAAACCTTTAACCTTTATATAGTTATAGCAATAGCCCTTAGACTTATATACCACTTCACAGTGCTTTTACAGCCCTTTCTAAGCAGTTTATAAAGTCAGCATATTGCCCCCAATGATCTGGGTCCTCGTTTTATGCACCTTGGCAGGATGGAAGGCTGAGTCAACTTTGAGCCTGGTGAGATTCAATCTGCCAAATTGTACCTAGCCAGCAGTCAAAAGAAGTAGCCTGCAGTACTGCACTCTGCGCCATGCGGCTCTCTGTATATATTGTATATACAGCCATCACGCTTTTTCTATTTGTATCAGAAACTATACTTTTTTCATGTCATGTATATACATTTGTCTTTGAATCAAGGATTTATCATTTCATTCTTATAAACAATCACATATGCACACAGATACAGGCAATTTATGTTGTCATCATAAGATCTCATCACCAACTGCTGAAGAAAGCTGGTTCACTATTGTGGGAATCAGGATATTTGATTAAATATTCACTTATTTCCTAATACAGCTGTTCTCCTTGAGAACTCGGTGTTGGTTAGATGGCTTTTGATCAGATCCAACAAGGCTCTTTTTTATATTATTATCTTTGTGGTATAAAATCCACTATCCTATATATGCTGAGCCGATGTACACTCTACAACTAAAAGGAATGATGACATTGATGTTATAACTTAATAGCACTGCAACTGACATTATGAGGGAGACCTCTTGCACATTATCCATATAGATGCAAATGAAGAAATAATTATTATGAATGAAAAGTAATGCAATCCATCTTGCAATGACAGAAGAGACTGCCCAGGAAACAATGCATTAAAAACCCATTACTATTTTGGAACTGAAAATTCCACAATTTTATTCACAAAGTTGTGGCCACTGCAGTGTGCTCACGGTCACATGGTTGTGATTTCCAATGTTCCTTTCCAGCTTCCACAAGCAAAATCAGTGGGGAAGCTGGCAGGAAGTCATCCCCAATCCCAGTGCTTTTCCCCCCACCCATGATCATCCTATTTACCTGTTTAGGTAAGTAAATATAGATTTATTATTGAAGTTTGTTTGCCACCCTAATTATTTTTCCAGTTATGATTTTTACTTTTCTTACAGTAGATGATTGTGGGGCCACCCAGCATTGGGGTAAAAAAAATATGGTCAGTCTAAAATTTAATGTTCATTCTGGTCACATCAGTCTGTGACATCATCTTTCAAAGGATGACCAACGGGACATAGGGTTGTCTTGCATCAACTAAAAATCTGGGTTGGATACCTTTCTTGATTTAGTCTTTTTAATAGCTTCACAAACTTCTCTTATTGTTATATAGATCCATTTAGAATTTGTTTCTGTTCTCCTTAATCTTTGATAAGCTCTGTTTATGTAAAATTCCTCCACTTTTTCCACAGAAATTTCTTGACCTTTCTATGGAGTAGAATAATACTGGTGATACACTTTTCTAATATTTGCATTATCTGTTATTTTCTTCTTTTAAAATTTAGTATCACTTTCTTTTTCTTTTTCTTTTCCCATTTTAAGGCAATAATCTTCCTGGTTGACTACAAATTCAAAATTTCTTTGTTTTGAATAATTTATTTTTATTTCCATCTCTCTAATTGACAACATATCTAATTGCATCTGTAGCTTAATTTGGTGGGTAATAGTTGTCACCTCGGGGGATTTTTTAAACTCTTCTTCCTTTTTTAAAAATCTCATCCAAAATCAGTTATATTTTCTCTTGCCTTTTCTTTTTAAGTTCACTGTCATATTATACAAAATATCATCTTATAAAAGCTTTGTTCACATCCCAAACGATTTTTACTTCTGTGCCTTTGTGAAGATTATGCTCAAAAATTCTTCTAACTTCTCATTCAATCTCCACCTGAAAGAGTCATATATTTTTTTTCTATATAAAAGGCTGTGGAATGTTAATGTCTCCACTTTACAAACATTAGTAGCCAAAGTCCTAGAGAGCCAAATTATATTTATTCTTGGAAAAGATGTACGTCTTTCAGAAAAATAAGCACATTCCTTTGAGTCACCATTTTTATATATCTGTATATCAACAAGCTACAAGTTGTCCATTAAATCAACAAAATTCTTTGGTAATTTTCCATATGTATCTTTAATATTTTTCTCAGAAGTTCTATCTTTTTCTGGGGAAACCACTCCATTCCAATCTTCTAGGACACATCAATTTTTATATAGAAAATCCAAATATATATCCATAAGTCCTTTATAAAATGTTGCTTTATCTCTAGAATTTCAGAATAACAGAGTTGAAAGGAACCTTGGAGGTCTTATAGTCCAAACCCCCGCTCAGGCAGGAAACCCAGGTATAAGGCCTGTACCATTTCAGACAAATGTTCAATCTCTTCTTTAAAAACTTCCAGGAGCATTCACAACTTCTGGGGGCAAGTTGTGCTACTGGTTAATCGTTGTCACTGTCAGGAAATATCTCCTTAGTTCTAAGTTGCTTCTCTCCTTGATTAATTTCCACCTATTGCTTCTTGTCCTGCCTTAGGTGCTTTGGAAAATAGATTGACTCCCTCTTTTTTGTGGCAGCCCCTCAAGTATTAGAACCCCTAGTCCTTCTTATCATTAAACTAGAGATACCCAATTCCTGCAATCGCTCTTCATATCTTTTAGTCTCCAGTCCCCTAATAATCTTTGTTCTTCTTCCCTGCACTCTTTCTAGAGTGTCAACATCTTTTTTAACATTGACCAAAACTGGGTGCAGTATTCCAAGTTATAATGCAGTAATAACACTTCATATGATCTTCATGTTTCTTATAGTTGTAGAATTTTTCTAAAATTTAAATAGAAACGTCAAGGCCATCTCTTTCCTTCTTACTTTTTTATCTTTCATCTTGACCTAGAATGGACAGTTTTTCAAATGAAGACTCTTGAAATATCAAGGTGTCCTTTGAAATCATATTCACAGTCACCTTTGTTTTCACTTGAACATATTTACATCTAAGACTTGTCCATGGTGCAGATTCAAACTAGATTTGGCCACCTTGGCTTTTCCTGGAGGAACACTGAAGAGACATTTGCACAAGTGGTCCTCAACTTACAACAGTTCATTTAGTGATCATTCGAAGTTATAACAGGACTGAAAAAAGCCCTTATGACCATTTTCCACACTTAGGACCATTGCAGCATCCCTGTGGTCATGTGATCAAAATTCAGATACTTAGCAAGTGACTCATACTTATGAAGGTTGCAGTGCCTTGAGGTCATGTGAACAGATTCACTTAATAACCATGTTAATAACTGCAGTGATTCACCTAACAACTGTGGCAAGAAAGGTTGTATAAAGAGACAAAATTTACTTAACAAATGTTTCATTTAGCAACAGAAATTTTGGGCTCAACTGTGGTCATAAGTCAAGGACTACTTGTATTTGAAAAGATATTCCAGTGTCTGCAACAGAAGATTTGCAGAAAAGCTACAAAATGCCATTGAGAACTCTGTGGTACTTACATTTGTTTAAAGCCTGTTTAGGTTAGAATCTACATGTTCTCTTATTTAGTACCAGAATTGTTCTTGGCACTTTCCTATTGGCATTACTGAGATACAAATATGTGGAAACAACATGGATATGGTTGAATCCAAGGTACTAAATACACCTAATATTACCCTGCTTGTAAATTCCTCATAATTTAATTTTTCAAGTGCAGATATTTATATTGCAATTGTAATATTTCCATTATTCATTCATTCGTCTCACATCTCTGCCAAGTGAATAGTAGGTGGCATAAATTGGCCACTGCATTACGCTGCATGACATTCTAAAATCTCTAGTAAAACAATCAATCAACAATATTGTGTTTTCAGAAACTCCTGACTGCCCTAGTCATTCTTGGTCTCCAAAGAGAATATCTTCAAAATATTTATCACCAGGAAAGTTCATGGCATTGATAATCTGAAAATTTCTCCCCTGTCCTTTTCATCAGAAGACCATCCTTAGCATAAGAGAATGTGATTTAATGACCAAACATCTCCCGTATCCTTGAAAAGTGTCTTCCTTCACTGAGAACTTGTTTCCCTGACAGCTGGAGACCTATCATCATGGGAGTGGATTAAATTGATGTATTAAGCCTTATAATTAAAGAGAAGAAACCCAGTGCAATGGTAAACAGAGTGAACAAAACTTCTGTGGAGTGAACCTGAGTATTCAAAGGCAGCAGAAAAGTCCTAAATGGACTAATACTGAAGTATAAGTCAAATCAACAAATCCTAAATTTTATCAGGCGAAGAGAAAAGAAGCCCATTGTTTACATTCCTCTAATAGAAAAGAAACCAAAGATATAACAGAATACAGAATTGGAAGGCACCCTGCAAGTCTTCAGGTCCAACCCACTGCTCAGGCAGGAAAGCTGATAGTTGGAAGTTAGTTGGAAGATAGCAAGTATGTTGGAATTATAGAATCGCCGCTGCGCACAGGGACTCCTGGGAGGGGTGGGGCGGGCTGGACCAGCCAGGAGTGGGATTTGGGGGTTCTCCAAACTGCACAGAATCTTAGCTAGAGGTTCTCCTGAACCCCTGTGAACCACCAGCAGCCCACCCACAGACTTTATACCATAACAAAAGAATAAGAGGAGGCCTTCTGGATCAGGCCAAAGTCCATTTTGGCCCACCATTTTGTTCATCACAATGACCAGCTAAATATCTCTAGTGTACTTGTAAGTGTGAGACATGAATATACTCCTCTTCCATCAATGTTATACAGGAACTTGTATTTGGATCTGTCTCTGTCTTTTCTCCCTTTCTTCTGTTGTTTTTATTTCTATTTGCATTTTATATTAAGAAAATAAATACATTTTATAAAAAACGGCTATTTATATTTTACACAGCTCACAGTCTGTGAGCTGATATGTATAATATTTCGCCTGCTTTCTTCCCCAACTCAGCTCTCTGTAAAATTCCCATAATCCGGTTTGCATTCTTGTTTGTTCACACAGCTCATGAGTAACTGTTTCTCTTCTCTCCAGACTTTCCTCTTTCTGGCTTCTTTTTCCCCCTATCCAATCACTAATAAGTAGCATATATTTAGAGCCAAGGTGGCACAGTGGTTAAAGTCCAGTACTGCAGGTTATTTCAGCTGACTGCTAGCTGCAGTTCAGTGGTTCAAATCTCCCTAGCTCAACGTTGACTCAGCCTTCCATCCTTCTGAAGCAGGTAAAATGAGGACCCAGATTGTTGGGGACAATATGCTGACTCTGTAAACCGCCTAGAGACATCTGTAAAGCACTATGAAGCAGTATATAAATCTAAGTGCTATTGCTATATGAACACATTTTTAAAATGTCACCTCTTTCATGTTCTCCCTTTTAGATCAAGGCCTCAGATCATTCTTGCCAGCCTTCCAACTTCTGGCACACAAAACTGAACCCTCTCTAGAATCTTTCTCTTGTGCTTTGTGGCTTTTAACCATTTGAAAACTGGTTATCATGTGGGTGATAGTAAGGAAAGAATAATATTTGAACAGAGAAACTGGGCTGAATTAATATGATCTGACTTTGCTTCTTTGTGAATGTAAGTGGTTAAGGGACCAGACTAGAAACTGGGAGACTAGGAGTTCTAGTCCCACCTTAGCCATGAAAGGTGGTGACTTTGGGCTAATCACTCTATCTCAGCCCAACCCATCTCACAGGGTTCTTTTGTAGAGAAAATAGGAGAAGGAAAGTTTAATTCTACTATCAAGTTATGCTCTGAATCCTTCCCTTCCCAATCCTTCCCTCCCCTCCTCTCCAAAGAATATAACTAATGAATATGTACAAAGAATATATACTTGCTGATACAAGTAGCATTAAATACATAATTTAGCTAGATAGCTATAGGGACAAATAAATAGATATTCTACTATAAGAGGGAACATGTAGAACTTTAAGATTTAATTTTTACCAAACTAGATTCATTTTCCAATCAAGTGTCATTTTGATCTACAGATCCTGGTGAAGAATAGTGGGAGATCTTTCCTACCTATCCAATTTTGGATTTGAATATACTGTATCTGCCAGTGGTGGGTTTCAAATTTTTTTAGAGCCTCTTCTGTAGGTGTGGCCTGCTTTGTGGGAGTGGCTTGCCAGTCATGTGACTGAGTGGGAGTGGCTTGCTGGCCATGTGACCGGGTGGGAGTGGCCAACTTGTAAAATGTGGTGAAACTCACTTAACAACGCTCTTGCTTAGCAACCAAAATGTTGGCTCAGAAACTCTGGCATTTGAAGCAGGCAAGTCTTAAAGCTGTCAAGTTACAAGACCCTTGCACCCCTAACCCTTTAGAAACCCCCCCCCAGGGGTGTTCAAACTTGACAGCTTTAAGACCTGTGGACTTCAACTCCCAGAATTCCTCCTCCAGTCATGTTGGCTCAGGAACTCTGGCATTGAAGTGTGCAAGTCTTAAAGCTGTCAAGTTACAAGACCCTTGCACTCCTAACCCTTTAGAAAAAAACCCCAGATGTGTTCAAACTTGACAGCTTTAAGACTTGTGCACTTCAACTCCCAGAATTCCTCCTCTCGCTCTTCATCTTGAGGGAGGGAGGGAGCTGAAACCGGTTCTAAATGGCACTGATTTGTGGAACCTCCTCTATAGAAGAGGTTGGAACTGGTACCTGCATAAATATATATATTGAACTTACCATGGCTCTGCCTTAGTATGTTGCACAGAAATTGGCAGCCACTCTCCAAGATCTCCACCCCAAATCTTTCTCTGTCTTCTGGCAAGATGCTGAGAATTGAACCGGAGACCTTTCACTTATCAAGCATGTGCGTTCTATTCCTGAGTTACAACCTTTCTCCTATTATGGCCCCTGATACAGTTTGATGAAATCTGGACTGGGTTGGGGGAAAAGAAAAGAAAGAAAATTAGCTCAGAATGCATTTGTGGATGATTGAATGGGGTGTCATCTTTCTCCCTGCCCATCCTCCAAGCAGCTGGGCACAGGCTTCTCTCCCTGTACACATTCCGCCTTAATACTATATTTGTCACACAGATCCTTCCTACTTGCCCATCTGGCATTTAGATACAGTTTCCAAATTTGTCGTCCTTTATGTTCCAAAAGCCTATTTGACTTGTGATGTTTCCATAAAGAGGCAGAAAACCCTGCCAGGGTTTGATATACAGAACCAACATCCCGTCTGTAGAGCCATGCTGCTTTCCAATCAGAAAAAGCAACACCGGTCTGCTGTTCTGACTAAGGTACACCCAGGTTACCTATCTGGGTGCAGCCAGAGTGCAAAAGTGCCATGGTTAATTTCAGCTTTTGGAAAATGAGGTTCCATTCTGCCGAATTCCAACGGAGGAGAAGGCCATTTCAGACGGATGCCCCTGATGCTGGAAGGGCACGTGCCATGACCTGCTGAGCAAAACCGTCCTTGATGGAACTTTGCCCATTGACAGCTCATCGTTGAGAAGCAATTGACAAAAAAAAAAGCATACCTTTTAGTGCAGCAGCCAGGCTCCATCTGCTTCCTTCGTAATCTATATTTGGAGCATATCGTGTGTCGTGGCAGTGCAGTTAATGGGCTTAGTCATCTCCTACAGAGTACAACCTACACTAGGTGATAGATAAGTTGGGAAATCTCAGAAGCTGGATTCAGTAAATGTCCAACACATGCCGGCAAGATAACACTGGGTTCATGCAATTGGGGGGGGGGGGGGGAGGAGTTTCCATTTACACCAGAGAACTTAGTCCAAAACATAGGAGAAAAAGATGGTCAAAGACGGATGAATACTAAATGCAATTTAACTTAAAGATACTTACATAGGAGTGATCTAGTACTTTTAATAGGGTTACTCCCTACATATTTAAGCAGAGCAACAAAGATGATTAGGGGACTGGAGACTCAAACATATGAAGAACGGTTGCAGGAACTGGGTATGTTTAGCTTAAGAGAAAGAAGGACTAGGGGAGACATGATAGCAGTGTTCCAATATCTCAGAGGTTGCCACAAAGAAGAGGGAGTCAAACTATTCTCCAAGGCACCTGAGGGTAGAACAAGAAGCAATGGGTGGAAACTAATCAAGGAGAGAAGCAACTTAGAACTGAGGAGAAATTTCCTGACAGAACAATTAATCAGTGGAACAGCTTGCCTCCAGAAGTTGTGAATGCCCCAACACTGGAAGTCTTTAAGAAGATGTTGGAGAGCCATCTGTCTGAAACGGTATAGGGTTTCCTGCCTAGGCAGGGGGTTGGACTAGAAGACCTCCAAGGTCCCTTCCAACTCTACTATTGTATTATTGTATTGTATTATTGTATTATTTTTCCCTTATAAAAGTATGTATGACAGGTGTTAGTTCCTGCTTTTGGAGGAATTCTGGTGGAGGCCATTTACGTTTTGAGAGGAAACCAAGCTGTGCAAACTTTTTTTCCCCACACTTCAGTCTTTCAGAGAACCACGGTGTCAGCCATTCTAAATCGTGGCCCTGTTTGATTTCCCAGAATCTTAACAGAATTTATCCCAGTGGGCTCGACAGATCCCAGTGCTGTGATTCAGTTGACTTGCTTAAGCCAGGTCCTTTATATCCTCACATTTGCTAATGTCACCACCAAGTTTCACTCACTCCTTCTTTTTCTTACCTTCCTATAATGCCACAGCAGCACCCCAATGCTTTCTCAACCACAGTTTTTACTATGTTGAGAAGCATATTTCCACCTTACATTTTGTTGTGCATCATCGCATGCAAAAGGATGTCTAAAAGCATTTCCAGAAAAGAACGCAGCTCAGTTCAAACAGCAGAATTTGCTCTCAATCCAGAGGTGGCATTCAGCAGGTTCTGACCAGTTCTGGAGAGCCAGTAGCAGAAATCTTGAGTAGTTCGAAGAAGTGGTAAATTCCACCTATGACTGCCCCCCTCTATTCTCTGCCTTCCAAGTCCCAGCGGATTGGGAGGAAATGGGGATTTTACAGTATCCTTCCCCTGGAGTGGGGTGGGAATAGAAATTTTACAGTATCCTTCCCCTGCCATCCCCACCAAGCCATCCCCACCAAGCCACACCATGCCCACAGAACCAGAAGTAAAAAAATTTGAATCCCACCACTGTCTCAATGACTACCATCAAAGATCTGGAGAAGGAAGGAGAGTTCTTGATCTGCCTCCTCCCTCTCTTCCTCCCCTTCCTTTTGTTTCCCTCCTCAGACTCTGGTGTTGTGGACATGGAGTAGTGTCCACATGCCCACTTCACATGGTGTCTCATTCTGAGGGTCCCATAGCCTGAGGCATTTTGCCACATGTTCTGGAGAACCATACCAGCCGCTAAACGGCCACTGCATCATGAAAGCAATCTATAGAGTTCTATGTCCTATCTAATTCTTGTTCGGACGATTCCAAAATGGAATTCAACAGCTGTCAGGAGAGCGGCATCACCCCAATCTCTGACCCTTTCTAACCTGTCCCTTATGATTGCAGAACCAACAAAAATAAATATTTATTTACCTAATGCACAATTAAACTTTGGAATTGGCTACCAATTATATTATGGGCTACCAGCCTGGCTGGCTTCAAAAAAGGATTGGTCCAATTCATGAAAGTCATGGGGATCAATGGCATTTAGCCTTAATGGCCATGGAACTGTTTTTGAAGGCCATCTGCTAGGACATTAGTGGCTTCCTTATGCATGTGATGGTCCACTAGGAGAAGTGACTGTTTGCCAATCAAGCAGACCCTACTTATGTTCTAATAGTCTTGTGCTCACACAACATACAGCTAATACTAAACAGCAAATTCTGAAATAATTTTTCCCATAAAATTTGGAAGGTCTTGTGTTTACATTATCTAGAAAAAGAATTGAAAAAAGGTGTACGTAGGATATCCTGTGTATTAAGAAATGCCTAGCATGCTCTTATCAAGCATATGTTTAGCTTAAGAGAAAGAAGGACTAGGGGAGACATGATAGCATTGTTCCAATATCTCAGAGGTTGCCACAAAGAAGAGGGAGTCAAACTATTCTCCAAAGCACCTGAGAGTAGAACAAGAAGCAATGGGTGGAAACTAATCAAGGAGAGAAGCAACTTAGAACTGAGGAAAAATTTCCTGACAGTTAGAACAAATAATCAGATGGAACAACTTACCTCCAGAAGTTGTGAATGATCCAACACTGGAAGTCTTTAAGAAGATGTTGGATAGCCATTTGTCTGAAACGGTATAGGGTTTCCTGCCTAGGCAGGGGGTTGGACTAGAAGACCTCCAAGGTCCCTTCCAACTCTACTATTGTATTATTGTATTATATCGTTGTAGTGTAGATTGTATGCTGCTCGTGAGCCCATTCTAATTCTGAACCAGATGAGCTTTTCAGTTTTTAAACTCACTGTATTTAATCTGCTCCTTCAGAAACCCTCTTCTTACCATAATCTTCTTTTATGGTAGTGGTTCTCAACCTGTGGGTCGGGTCCCTTTTGGGGGTTGAATGACCCTTTCGCAGGGGTTGCCTAAGACCATTGAAAAACACGTATTTTCCAAAAAATACAGGAAACATAAAATAATCTTATGGTTGGGGGATCACCACAACATGAGGAACTATATTAAAGGGTCACGGCATTAGGAAGGTTGGGACCCACTGTTTTATGGGCTTAATTCCCTATCCCTATATAAATTGACTAGATTCTGTCAGCTCAATTATTCATAATTCTTCAGTATCTGCATTAGTTCCTTACCTGTGAAGGTAGCACCTTTTGGTGTTTTCCTTCTTTATATACATTAAGAGTAGAAACTGTTGGGCCTCTATTGGTTCCTCTTCTGTGTTTGGACCTCACTCTACCCTGTTTCCCTGAAAATAAAACCTCCTTGGATAATAAGCCCAATTGGGCTTTTGAGCGCATGTGCAAAAATAAGCCCTCCCCCAAAACTAAGCCCTCCCCCAAAATATTTAAATGCATGCACAGTCAGTCCCCACCATTTCCTCTGGTTGCTTGCCATGCAAACAACACAAGGTGAGGAGGCGAGGCCGGAGGGGAAGAAGAGGGGGAACATGGCCCATGCACCTCACACACCCTTACCTAACGGCCACTCTCGCAATCCTAGCCACCGTGGCCCTTCTGTCATGCTAATGGCTGCCACAAAAAGAGCAGCAGGCCCAGCGATGGGCCTCGCACCCCACTCCTTACCTATTGCTGTTTACTCCTGCAACTGAGTGGTGCTTGGATTGAAAAGCATCCAGCTGACAAGCAGCTGTGTTGCGCAACAGCGCAACACAGCAGCAGTCACGAGGTGATCACGTTTGCCGTCTCCTACACCTCGAAAATAATGAGAACTCCCTGAAAATAAGGCCAAGTGCTTATTTTGGGGGTCAAAAGAAAATAAGACCTTGTCTTATTTTCGGGAAAACATGGGTAGGTGCTGCAAGGTCTTTTCCCTTAAAGGAAGGGCATTTCCTCTCGTTTGACAAATGTTATGATAGCTGCTGTCCAGCAGGAGGCACCATGCAACTGGTTTTATCCTTGTTAGACCTCATCAGGTACATATGATAGTCTCCATATGCACAAATGCTTTGATATCTATTTCTCAGAGAATAATAATACAAGCAACAAATAATGTGATTATTAGATACAATACAATAGTAGAGTTGGAAAGGACCTTGGAGGTCTTCTAGTCCAACCCCCTGCCTAGGCAGGAAACCCTATACCGTTTCAGACAGATGGCTATCCAACATCTTCTTAAAGACTTCCAGTGTTGGGGCATTCACAACTTCTGGAGGCAAGCTGTTCCACTGATTAATTGTTCTAACTGTCAGGAAGTTTCTCCTCAGTTCTAAGTTGCTTCTCTCCTTGATTAGTTTCCACCCATTGCTTCTTGTTCTACCCTCAGGTGCCTTGGAGAATAGTTTGACTCCCTCTTCTTTGTGGCAACCTCTGAGATATTGGAACACTGCTATCATGTCTCCCCTAGTCCTTCTTTCTCTTAAGCTAAACATACCCAGTTCCTGCAACCGTTCTTCATATGTTTTAGTCTCCAGTCCCCTAATCATCTTTGTTGCTCTTCTCTGCACTCTTTCTAGAGTCTCCACATCTTTTCTACATCGTGGCGACCAGAAAAATCTTGGTCCATTCCAGGCTGGGTTAATGAGCACAGGACATCTGCTTGAAGCAGAGATAGAATTTATTTTGCTAGAAAACAGACAGCTTAGCAATTGAAGGTTGCGACCACATTGAACAGCAAGGGCTAGAAATATTGGTAGGAAGTCTTTGCTTCAGAAAGCACATGACCAAAGTTTAACTCCGGGGGTCTAACTAAATCCAGTAAGGAGGAACCATGCTTATCTCTCCCTGAGAGGTGAGATAATCTCTGCCTCTTGGTGCACCTAGTTGCTAACCTTGGGTGATGGTTCTGGGTCTGAGAAATCCGTTTCAGTGTTCAAGGGATTTCCATATCTTGAGGGGATTTCCTATGCTTTTGACTGAGTTTCTGATATTTGCTAATTTCCTCTGAGACACTCTTAGTCAGTTTCAGTCCCAGAGTCCCCACGGGCAGAAAAGCTTAAATCAGGGGTGTCAAATTCAAGGTGGTTAGATATAGCCTGGGGGTCACCCTGGAAACAGTGAAAGACCACCCCATGGTGCCCCTGCCAGAAAAAATGGAGCTCAGGAGGTCCACGTACAGCCCTCCTGAGCTCCATTTCCGATGGAAGATGGTTACAGGAGGTTGTCGCAGCCAAAACGGAGGTTGGGAGCCTGTTTTCACTGGCAGAGCACGCAGGCCATCACAGGCACCGTCACGCGAGTGACATCAAGCTGGCCACACCTACCCTGGCCATGCCCCCTCACCCCCCCCCTCGAGGTCAAACACAACCCTGATGCAAATCAAGTTTGACTCCCCTGGCTCAAATGGTCTTTTGTTCTTATTACTTGGGGTTCACTGACAGGTTTGATTTGGCGAGTGGTTTGGGGGACAAGGGTAACATGGGATGGGGGTCCTGCCTTCTCACAGTTGATGCATAATCAAATCAGAAGAGAGTCAAGCAACCAGAAAGCTACATTTCTGAGCCCTCCCTGCTGTTTCAATAAGTCCTGGTTTGGTGTAGGACTACCCATTGTTGTCCAAGAAAGCTTACTAAATGCTAACTGTGAGTTTGGTAATGTAGGAAATAGCCGTGCAGTAGCCTTGCCTACAGGACTTGTGGCTGTTCTGCTACCCTGGGGTCAAATACAGTTAGAGTCTTTTGTTTTCTATGCCTGCGAACAAAAACAGGGAGGTTGCCAAAGGCTTGATAAGTGATGACAGCCGTTTTATTTCTGATTGTAATCGCCTTCTATAGAACATGTACCTGAAAGGCATCCAACCATCCCTGCTGCCCCATTACCTTGGTCTCTGCCCAGGCTTTTGGATTCAATTGAAAGCAGGGCAGTTTTTTCAAGCGGACTCCTAATTGCCGACAAAAGGAAGTCAGAGCGAAAGGAGTCACTTCTGCCAGCTGTAATGCAGGGCATGCCTCAAAATGGGTAGGTGACTTTTGAGTGCTTGCTGTCTTTTATCCCCTGAGTCCACCTTGTAATAGCGCCGGTATCCGTGTGCAACAGATATTGTTGTGCACTGAGCTGGAAGCTAATAAATAGGGTCTCAGATGATGATTTACAGAAGGGGGTTTGGAACTCCATGAACCAGTAGGGAAAGAAAATGGCACTGGTACAAGCTGTCTCAGAATTGTTTGCTTCCCGCCTCTCTCTAGAGGGCAATTCCTCCCAAGATGTAGCTTGTTTCTTGTCTCATCATCTGGAAATACTCAAATTGGTGTAACTCTGGTTAATTACCAAAATGGCTGATCCACACATTCAGCTGTCAGATTTCCACCCCTCCCCCGCCCTCACTAGATTTTTATTGTTGTTTCCCTCTGAAAGGATTTTTTTTCCCCAAGCAATGAAATAACTCACATTAATGCAGACAGCAGACAGAATACTTTCATGATTATTTCCACTTGTTTTAAAGGATGGCTTATTTAAAATGCATTACTTTCTGCGTGTGTGAATGTGTGTGCTTTTGTATTGCATGCATGCAAAAAGGAGGAAGGGTGATAGAAGGGAGGGGGTAAGGAAGGGGGGAGGGAGGGAGGAAGAAAGGAAGGAGGAAGGAAGGGGCAAGTCAGATAAAATATTCTGAAATGAAGACTGCATTTGCTGAGATCATTATTTAGGATTTAGTCCCCACTGAATTATACCAGTTTACTTTTGAATACATATATAGGAATGGTCTGATCCATCTTTAGTTTTCAGAGGAGAAATGGGATATAACTATAAGTGCTAGTATTAGAATTCTGGCTAGATGAGTGAGCATCTTTTCAAGACCCATATTTCAGATTTATGTTGTTTATTTTCAAAGTCCTCAAAGGAGCGAAGATTTTAAGAACAATCTGAATGCTATCATAAATCACTATTTCTTCTCTTTCCAGAATTCAGAAGTAAATGCAAAACCTGTAGCAGGAACTAGCATCCTCCATTAGTACCCCAAATGTATCTGCTACTGTAGAGTCTGTAGAAGTTCCATGTTTAAGAAAAAAATAAAATAAGGAGGGACAATCCCGAGCAGTCTAATGAAGACTATTGACCGTGACACAACCATGTCCTATTAACTTTTGGGCAGAGTGATGCTTCTGCATGAGGTTACCTTTCTCTGCCCCCCACCCCAGCCCATCTCTGAAGCAGCCTAATGTTTTCCCCCTTGTTCACATATTTTTCTCTCCAGTGGGGACAATCAGATACTGCATGCTTCATTGACCTATTTCTCGGTGATGCAGTCAGATACCCCTTATTGGATGAATCAATTGTCACTAATTAGGTTGGAGTAGTCCCACCCTGTGTCCTGCAGCCTTCGGACCATCCTGTTTTACATACATCTTTTTCAAGTTGCAGTCTTCACCCCTTGCTTCCAGGTCTCCCAGCTGATTCCCAGCCTACATAGGGAAACTGGGGTGGGGTGGGGGGGCGGGGTAGGCTCTAAGCTAACAGGCACCATGGGGTGTACAGTGAAGCAGGAGATCGAGCAGCAGACCCACCAGCAGGGCCTGGCAATCACTAATCAGGCTTTGCAACAGAAGCTTCTCCCCAGTCAGTAAGAGTCGCTGAGAGTTCTGGGACTTGAAGTCCGGTCATCTGGAAGCTGTCAAGGCCACAAAAGGCCCCTCGAAATAAAGCAGAAGACAAAAACCTGTAGGTTAGAGAGGTAGTCACAACTGAACTCAGTTCTTAAAAGCACAATATATCACAGAGGGGGGAATTGAGGCAGTTCCTGGGACAGGGAAAACAAGGCTGGGAGTGGAAAGGACACCATACTCTGCTTGTACAATTTGCCTTATTTTCAATTGTAGTGTTCAAAAAAGGCCACCAATATGTCCCTTTCTAAATCTCTGGTCATCTCTTTGTATTACAGGCAGTCCCCCTCTTATGACCACAATTAAGCCCCAAATTTCTGTGGCTGTGAAACAGTTGCTAAGGGAGTTTTGCCCCATCTTACAACCTTCCTTGCCACAGTTGTTAAGTGAATCACTTCAGTTGTTAAGTTAGCCACAGAGTTGTTAAGTGAATCTGGCTTTCCCATTTGTCAGAAGGTCGTAAAAGATAATCACATGACACATACATCCCCAGGACAGTGCAACCATATTAAATATGAATCAGTTTGTCAAGTATCCAAATTTTGGTCACATGACCATGGGGATGCTGCAGTAGTGGTAAGTGTGAAAAACAGACATAAATCACTTTTTACAGTGTCTTTGCAACTTCGGTCACTAAATGAATGGTTATAAGTCAAAGACTACATGTATGAATTATGTGGTGGGGAAACCCTTTTGGTAACAGAGAGCTATGCTTATGGGGAGCCAAGCAGGATGGAAAAAGCCACATTTCATCTGTGGCTTTGTGGGCTCTGTGGCTTGTAAGGAAATGGGGTCGTCTTTGCCATTATAAATCTATTTTAATGCACTTCTCACCTTAGCATGGTAAGAAACTGTCATCATAGTCAGGAAAGAGCTCTATTCCTTTGGGCTAATGGACCAAAAACTGAAGTTCTCCTTGAAGTTTCCAATTTGCATCTTGCTAAAGTACATGAGTCTCCAGGAGGTTCCAATAACAAAGAATGGTGGAATTTGTAAATAATTTAGACTGTGGACTTAATGAACTTTGAATGAGATGTATTTTTTATTTACTTAATTATATCCCACCTTTAATACTTTTTAACAAATAACTCAAGATTGTGAATATACCTTCTTGGATTGGTTTTTTTTATTAGATACAAAAATATAATAATTCTTGTCATTATAACCCTGAAAAGTGAGTTGGGCTGAGAGAGTGACTAGTCCAAATTCACCTATCTGGTTTTCATTGCTAAATGGAACTAGAATTCATGGTCTCCCAGTTTCTAGCCTGGTACTTTCACCACCAGACCAAACTGCTTGTCCTGCCAAATTTCAGAAGTGTTATCTGGGGGTCACAAAATTGCGACTAGAAGTCCCAAGCATGCTGCCCATGGTGAAGCTAAGATCTGTCATTTGGTCACTCAACCAGAGGCTTCTAGAAAAGTCTGCAGAGATTTTGTCTACCATCAATAGACAAGAGCCGCTGGACATCTGTTGAACATTGCACATGTAGCCTAGTTGTCCCCTTGTTTTCCCTGTTTAAATGAAACATTCCATTTCTTTATTTTTATATTTTAAAACATTACAAAGAATTTTTTTTTTCAGATTGAAATAATTGCCCATTTTGCTGGTCCATTCTAATCCACCTTCCGGTTTCTTGCCCACCCTCCAACTCATATTGTATGAGTTGGGCAGAGACACGCATTCCTCTCCCCACCCTCCATCCCTCTTCTAGCCAGGCTGCACTTAGTTTATTTTCAGTGGCATTGAAATAAATAATGACAGCAATCACCATCATCTCTAGGTCAAGAAACAGATCAGCCCCCAAACAAAGATAATATTGTGGCCAATCCCCTATTACTTCTGATTAGCCATTTGAATACTGAGATCTGCTGAAGAGGGGCGGCGGGGGGGGGGAAGGAAGGAGGAAAGAAAGGGAGGAAATGACATACAAATGCATTTACTTTTAGCTTCGAAATTGAAGTCGTATGCTTTGGAAAGCATGGGTTGACATCAATACAGAAAGTAGAATTTCTCGTGGAAAGGCATTCCAAAGCTGCCAGCCAAGAAAACCACTGAGGTTCTAAAACTACTTCCAAAGTTAAGTTAGATTGATGTCTCTCACACCTTCCCTAATTAGGTGCATATACTGATAGCATTTTAATACGGGATGCTGGACACTTTCCTAGTAGTAGGTGGCTCCTGTTTCAGAAAGCTCTTATATTGCCGAAGCAATGCAGCCAGTCCAGTCACTTTCAAAATGTCCATGAAGCCCAAAATTGTAAGAACATGGATTCTCCTCCCCTCAGTTATTTTTATATCCACAACATTCACATAACAGATTTAGAAACGTTTTTATTTATTTATTTTATTGTATGTTTTTGTATTTTATGTACATGTTTTTGTCAAACATGTACAAGGTAACATGTTTAAGTACAAACATGGACAGGAACAGGGGAAATGAGAACAAATAAATGGGGACAGGAGGACAGGGATGGAAGGCATACTGGTGCGCTTATGCACGCCCCCTTTATGGAGTTTTTAGGAATCTGGTGAGGTCCACCATAGACAGTTTAAGGTTGAAGCTGTGGGGATTAGAGGATGTAACAACAGAGTCAGGCAGAGCATTCCAGGCGTTGACCATTTTGTTGCTGAAGTCGTATTTTCTGCAATCTAGTTTGGAGTGGTTTACCTTGAGTTTGTATCTATTGTTTGTCCAAGTATTATTGAGGTTGAAGCTAAAGTAGTTGTTGACAGGTAGGACATTGTAGCAGACAATTTTGTGTACTATGCTTTACTCAGACCATAGGCAACATAGTTCCTGGTTGTCCAAGCCCAAAATTTTGAGCCTGGTGGCATAAGGGATTCTATTGCAAGCAGAGGAGTAGAGTACTCTTCTTGTGAAATACTTCTCGACCCGCTCAATTGTATGACATGCTTACACACTCAAACATGCTTGTAACCACCAACTCTCAGCTGAGTGATCATTGACCGGCACAGAGCTGACAATCCATATACTCCTGGGACATCTATTCTTTCTTCTGAGATTTAATTTTTTGATGAGGGAACAATCTAGCAGTTGAAATCTGAGAGGTGGTACATCTTGGCTTCTTACATCAACAAACAAACCAATACAGTGCATTTTTAACTGTGCTTCCTCCCTGCTTCGACAATATTTGGATCAGTGTACTGCCTGTAACAAGGAGTGAGGAGGATCGATGGAAAATTTCTACTATCTTAACCCCAGCCTTTAATGTTGGCTTTTCTGAGATCAGGAAATCTCAACTTTGGAAAAGTTCCAAAAGATCAAAAGTATTCTAAACCAGGGGTCCCAACCCCTCGTCAGTGAATCGGCACCAGTCCAGGGCATGCCAGAAACTGGACCAGGCAAAGAGCAAAGCCCATCCATGGAAGGAAGGCAGCATCCAAAACCATGCCCCCTCCAGTCCATGGAAAAACATCTCTCCACGGAACCGGATCTTGGTGCCCAAAAGATCGGGAGGGTGCTATTCAAAACTCCCCCACTCCTATTTCTGGTTTATATCAAAAAGGGAGACGACCTGGATGGATATTTTCAAAGGTGCTTTTTCAAGAGTCAACTGGGCTTCCTTGTTTTTCTTTGAAGACGTTTCGTTTTTCATCCAAAAAGCTTCTGCAGACCTGAAGAAGTTTCTTGGATGAGAAGTGAAACGTCTTCAAAGAAAACCCAGGGGCAGAATTTTTGTTTTCCTTCACCCTGTGAAGACAACTTGTGAATCATCAAAAGGTCAGAGTAGATCCTTGACTGTCTACCTATGTGGAAATGTTGTGTCTCTACCTTCTCTGTTCGTTGAATCTATTGCATTTTATTTATGTTGTTGTTGGTTATGATTCTTGTTTTCTGTCTTGGACACTAATAAAATACAGGTAGTCATCAACTTATGACAACAATTGAGCCCCACATTTCTGTTGTTAAATGAGATATTTGTTAAGTGAGTTTTGCCCCATTTTACAACCTTTCTTGCCACAATTGTTCAGTGAATCACTGCAGTTGTTAAGTTAGTAACACGGTTGTTAAGTGAATCTGGCTTCCCCATTGACTTTGCTTGTCAGAAGGTCACAGAAGCTGATCACATCACTGCTGATCAAGGAACTGCAACCATCATAAATATGAGCCAGTTGCCAATCACCTGAATCATTGGGAGGCCGCAACAGTCGTAAGTATGAAAAATGGTCATAGATCACTTTTTTTCAGTGTCATTGTAACTTTGAATGGTCACTAAATGAACTGCCGTAAGTTGATGACTCTGTACTTCTGTTATTGGCCTACAGATGTTGCACATCAATAAAATAAGATAAAGTAAATAAAAATAATAGGAAAAAAGAGTAGTTTTTCAAGAGAGGATTATCAGAAATGAGAGGTTGTCCTTGGAGACCACACTTCATTTGTTTGTATATTTCTGTTTTCAGATACCTGATTTTATTGCATAAAAATAATATTCTTATATTTAGAAAAAGAGAAAATCAAATCACCTTATGTACTCATCATATGCACAACTTGTAACAATAGTATTTTTAAAAGAACTTTGCTAAGTAGTCTTTTTGGCAGCAATAGCAAATAAAGGTACTTGATTAGTTACATAAGGATTTGTATCCACAAGTAAATTACATATTTGTTCAAGCAGTGTTTTATCAACCATTCCTTTCAACAATGACACAAGAGCGCAAGCCTTTTTCTTTCTCTCACACATATACAAATACTGTGAAATATTCTCTGTGTGGGAAATTCTAGACATCTTTTAAAAATGGAAAAATTTAAGTTTTCTCTATCCATCCAGATAAGAAGACACAGTCAGATGAATTTACATCTTGCAAATATTACATCAATTTAAAATAAGTCAAGGAATTAAAATGATGAAAGAACTCCCACATTTTTTTAAAAAAATCTATTTGTTGATTACCTTTTAATTCACTTTTTTGATTCATTTAAATTATCCAGAGAAAGAAAAAAAATAGGGGGAGCTTTCAAAATACAGATAGACTGAGATGTGCTTTGTTTTCTTCTAACAATTGTAAAGAAAGTTCAGCTGAATATTTTTTTAAAAAAAATGTTTTGAATACATTACACAATGGGAGGTGTACGCTCAGTTGTATTTTCTGGTGGACCTGTAATAATGTCCCACCGCAAGTCTTCTATTCATGAATTATACCCATCATAATCATACAATTCAATAAGGAATACGGTGGCTCAGTGGCTAAGGCGCTGAGCTTGTTGATCAGAAAGGTCAGCAGTTCAGCGGTTCGAATCCCAGCTTCTGCCAATTTAGTAGTTCAAAAGCAGGTAAAAATGCAAGTAGAAAAATAGGAATCACTTTTGGTGGGAAGATAACAGCGTTCCATATGCCTTCAGCATTTAGCCATGCCGGCCACAGGACCACAGAGACATCTTCAGACAGTGCTGGCTCTTCGGCATTGAAATGGAGATGAGCATCGCCATCTAGAGTCAGGAATGACTAGCACTTATGTGCAAGGGAAACCTTTGCCATACCTAGTCATCATCTGAATTATATCCATTTAGTTAATCTGTATAGATACTGTATTTTACACCATGAATATTATAAACATTAAAACAAAATTTGCTAGAGGTGCAGTTGTTATGATACAATTTAATGATAAAGATCACATACACACACACACACACACACACACACACACACACACCTAAGGCAGCTAAAGAAATAAGGAGACTTTAAAGGGGTTAAAGCTGCCAAGTTACAAGATCCTTGCACCCCTAACCCTTTAGGGAAAAAAACTCCAGGGGTCTTCAAACCTGACAGCTTTAAGACTTGTGGACTTCAACTCCCAGAATTCCTCCTCCAGTCATGTTGGTTCAGAAACTCTGGCATTTGAAGCGTGCAAGTCTAAGAGCTGTCAAGTTACAAGACCCTTGCTCCCCTAACCCTTTAGAAAAAAAACGCAGAGGTCTTCAAACCTGACAGCTTTAAGACTTGTGGACTTCAACTCCCAGAATTCCTCCTCCAGTCATGTTGCAGCGACGTCATCTGCGTGGATCTGCTCCATCTTTGGTTTCTTCATCGTAGGCAGGGCTGCTACTGAAGATGCCGATGAGCTGCCACCAGAATAACTGCTGCTACCTCCTCCTCCTCCTCCAACAGCACCACCACATTTGCACCTGAGCTCAGCGCCGCGTTACCCCTGCCCCCTCCTCCTCCGCCGTGCTTTTGAGGAGCCATGAGGCTTTTTTCCCCCTGCTCCCCCCCCCCCGCCTTCCTACTGGCTCCCGCAGCCTCATGGCTCCTCAAAAGCACGGTGGTGGAGGAGGAGGGGGCAGGGATAATGCGGCGCTGAGCTCAGGTGCTCTGAGCAGAGGGGAGGCGCCGCTGCCATGCGCAGGGATGCCGGCTGGAGCTTTGGCGGCTTCATCTCAGCCACAGCACTGGGCGGCAAATCCGCCAGTGCTGTTAGAGGAGGAGGAGGTGGCAGCAGTTATTCCGGTGGTGGTGGGGGCTTGGGGGCTTCACAACTACCCTCAGTCGCCCCGTGCTCATCAAAGCAAGTCCGGGGAAGTCCTTTGCGGGCGGCCCGTTCTAGCTGCCTGCAAAGGACCTCCCCAGCTTCCGGAGCCTGTGGCAATAGAAATCACCGTGCGGCAGTTGAAAACTGCTGCGCAGTGTTTTCTTGCCATGTGCGCGGCCGCGCAGCCGCGCACCTTAGAGGGAACATTGGTGACGGTGATTTTTCAATGTCGATAGTGTTCAAGTGGTGCTCCAGTTGTTTTGGGATTGCACCCAAGGTGTCTATTATTATTGGTACAATCCAGAGATGTTATTCAGCAGGTTCTGACCAGTTCTGGAGAACCTGTAGCAGAAATTTTGAGTAGTTTGGAGAACTGGTAAATACCACCTCTGACTGGCCCCACCTCCATCTATTCTCTGCCTCCTGAGTCCTAGATGATCGGGAGGAAATGGAGATTTTGCAGTAACCTTCCCCTGGAATGGGGAGGGAATAGAGATTTCACAGTTTCCTTCCCCTGCCACACCCACCAAGCCATGCCAACCAAGCCATGCCATGCCCACCAAGTCACACCCACAGAACCGTTAGTAAAAAAAAATGAATCCGACCACTGGTACAATCTTTACTTTCTTTTACCACAATTGTTCTAATTTTATTTGCCGGTGTTTCTAGTCTGTAATTTTCTCCAGTTCTTTCTCTTCTCTTATCTCCAGATATTGCAATGTCCACCATCCAAACTTTTTTGTCTTATCAACAATTGTTAAGTCCTGAGTGTTATGTGGCAGATGCTTGTCTGTTTCAATTCTAAAATCCCAGGGCACTTTAGCTTCTTATTGTTTATTAGTCCTGAGGTTAGTTTGGCGATTTATATTCCATGTTGCTTTTATATCCTGGTCTTGGTTTGAGATCATATCTGTTTCATAATTACATTTTAAATCATTGACAAGATTAGATGAGATGAAACCTGGAAGCTCTATTTTTTTCCCAAAAAGGAATCATGCTAACAATCACATTGACTTTCTGGACTGAAACATTAATTTCTGTCCCGTATCATCCACCGATAACTATCTATACAAACCAACTCTTTTCACCTTAAACAACTGGTAGCCTAAATACCTCCCAGAAACTATATCTTTCAGAATACCTTCCAGAAACTATAGTTCCAGGAGTTGCATAGTTGTTATTGATAGTCCCTGTGCTTATGTTGTCTTGGCACTGGAATGCTAAAAAGTAGATTTTGCCAAATAGAATCACATCTGAGCCCTAATAGAAAAAGGAGGAAAGTTTAATTAATGGCATATTGTGCAAAAGCAATGTTTTCTTACTGTTTCCCGGGAAGACAGAGGCATGCTCTGGAAACCCTCATTCTAATTAATCCTGCACGTCGCAGCATTTGGTGCAAGGTCAGAGAATAATAGGCAAATGTGTGAATCAGCAGGATGCAGCAATAGTGAGAACAATCATTTGAATAAAAGCAGTTGTGTTATTCCCACCCTCCCTCCGCTTTCCCTTTGGTCTGTGGGCTGTTCAATGTTCTGGATGAATATAACACAATCAGCCTGCTCTCTGGTGTATAACCACTTCCTGCTGACTAAGGGCAACCTGCATCTTTTGCCATTTATTAAAATGAAACATTCATATTAAAAAATAATGACGGGCTGGTTTTTGTTGTTGTTGTTGCTGCTGCTGCTGTTTCCCAGTGATGGCCAGCCCAACAGACATGATTAGAATCACCTTTTTGTTTAAAATCAATTGTCAGATCCTCTGTGCATATCTCTGTGTTGCAAAGAATGCTTAGATCAATCTGATTTCCAGGGGCGGTGTGTGTGTTTAAAGACTGGGAGATGATCATCATCTACTAGTGGGAGCCAGAGAAGATTTCACCAAGCCTTGATCTGTTTTTATACTCACCATATGAAGACCAAGGTTGTGTTGCTGGTTCCAGTGAAATACTGGCCTCCCTGGGATAAATTGATCCTTCCCTTTTGAGTACCTTAATTGTACTCTTTCTTCCTATAATCCAACCTTTTAAGTGTGGTGGCTTATCAGTTTCCACGACATCTGGAGGAAAATGATTATCTAGACCCGCGCCAGTCCGGCTTTCGCCCCGGGCACAGCACGGAGACGGCCTTGATCGCGTTGGTGGATGATCTCTGGAGGGCCAGAGATAGGGGTTGTTCCTCTATCCTGGTCCTATTAGACCTCTCGGCGGCTTTTGATACCATCGACCATGGTATCCTGTTGCACCAACTGGAGGGGTTAGGGGTCGGGGGCACCGTTTTGCGGTGGTTCGGCTCCTACCTTTCCGGCCGGACGCAACGTGTGTTGGCAGGGGAGCAGAGGTCGACCCTAAGCCCCCTTACTTGTGGGGTGCCACAGGGGTCGGTCCTCTCGCCACTCCTGTTCAACACATACATGAAGCCGCTGGGTGAGATCATCCGTGGTTTCGGGGTGGGATACCATCTGTACGCTGATGATACTCAGCTGTACATTTCCACCCTGAACCACCCCAACGAGGCCGTCGAAGTGATGTCCCGGTGTGTGGAAGCCGTACGGGTCTGGATGGATGACAACCGACTCAAGCTCAACCCTTCCAAGACGGAGTGGCTGTGGGTTCCGCCCCCCCGGTTCAACCAGTTAATCCCATCCCTGGCCATCGGGGGCGTACAACTTGCCATCGGGGGCGTACATATCGCTCCTGACGGGTTTTTAATTTTGTAATTTTATTTAGGGGATTTTAAACTGCGATTTTAATTGTTTCCATTCATCTGTCTACCTCCTCCACGTATACGTCTATATTTTTGTGTATGTATTGTCCATATTTGTATTTTATATGTTTTTATTGTACGCCGCCCTGAGTCCTTCGGGAGAGGGTGCGGCTAACAAATAAATATTATTATTATTATTATTATTATTATTATTATTATTATTATTATTATTATTATTATTATTATTATTATTATTATTATTCCCCCCTTCATTTTACTATTTCCATTTAACATTTCTCTGTGCCCCTTTAAAATACAATGATGTACAGTCATTTGGAGGAGATGCGATGGCTCAGTGGCTAAGACACTGAGCTTGTCGATCAGAAAGGTCGGCAGTTCGGTGGTTTGAATCCGCAAAACGGAGTGAGCTCCTGCTACTTGTCCCAGCTTCTGCTAACCCAGCAGTTCGAAAGCACATAAAAAATGCAAGTAGAAAAATGGAGACCACAAAGGTAACAGCGTTCCATGAAACTCCGGTGTTTAGTCATGCCGGCCACATGACCACGAAGACGTCTTCGGACAGCGCCGACTCTTTGGCTTTGAAACAGAGATGATCACCACCCCCTAGAGTCGGGAACAACTAGTACATATGTGCAAGGGAACCTTTACCTTACCTTTTACAGTCACTTTAGCTCCCTGTTCACATTTGTCACGAGACAGCAACTTGCAAATCATTTTGCTTTGCATGTTAATCTACAGCAAATATACACACCGGGAGACGACAGGGAATGAGAGAGAGGGAGACCGAAATGGAGATGATGGGGGGAAGGAGAGAGAGAGGGGGGGGGGAGGAGGGAGGGAGGGAGAGAGAGAGAAATATTTAAATGAAGAATTGATAATTTTTATACTAAGTGATTTCCTTCAATTTTTGTGTCAGTGAAATAATATTCCACTGGTGCTATTTTGGGGCCTTATTTTTGTGTCAGTGAAATAATATTTCTTTATACTTCTGAATAACTAAGAGTTGTACTTGAAAGAATATATTTTGCCTGAGACCTGGCTAAACAATGCTCAGTAATGTCATCACCTTTTCAAGTCTCATGGAGTCCTTTGTAAGTCACGGGTGGCCTAAGAGCTGTGATCAGAGGTATCTGAAGAGTCAGGGACTTTCATCAAAATGAGGGGGGAAAAGTATGCCTTTTTGTTTGTGCATATGCACAATGTCACAACATATGTACAAAAGGGCTGGAACTTGGTTTGCTCCCTACCCTTCGTTCTCATTGGATGTGGGGACCTAAACAACAAATGCAAACAACAAATGCAAAAGAACAGAAGTTCATGATACTAACTTCTCATTTCAGTGGTTAACCGGAACATTCTCTTATTTCTTGGTTCTAGCATTTGGGAGTTAAGCATATGTTACCGCTGACTGCGGAAGTTCCACTTAGCTGCGATGGCTGGTAAGTTCATCTGTACCATGCATTGCAGTCTTTGAAATTATGCCAAGCCCATATGGCATTTCCAGGTCTGTCGTGTGAGCGCCCATAGTTCTTTCAGGAAATAGCAAAGAAGCCTTTTGTGAGGGCTAAAACAAGCAAGGCACAAAAGCTGAAAATCTGGGATCATCAGACAGTTCTGTCACAGTAACAATACTGTATGCGGATATATCAGTTGTGGCTCCCACAGAGAAATGATGAGGTCTCAGCCTGTTAGGTCACCACTTACAAGAAGGAGATGGAAGATTTCTTGCTCTCTTTCTCAATTTTATGTGAGACACATTTTTTTAAAAAAGTGAACCTTGATGGCAACCATTTTGGTTTTCTGGACAATGCCCTGCCAACACCTCTAGCCCTGGATCTCATAGTTTGCAGTTGCTGCTGCTTTTTCCACTCTAATTATTGTTTTCCTAGTACCCATAATAAAAGTAGTTATCGAGAGCGATGTCCTTGAATCTCTGCTCGCAGGCTCTCTGATTTGAATATCCATCTTGCTGAAGCCTGACAGCTCTCTGCAAAGAGCATGGCACTGTTTTAAGTGGGTCGGGGATTTTTAAACTAAAAAGAAAAAAGAGAGAAAGCTGAAAACAAGTTAGCCATCTCACACCTAATAGAAGGAAATACACTCTCCTAACCTTCTGGAGGCACTATGGAAGGGAGTGGGGGGGAGAGACATTAAGAGGTGGTTGGTCTTTCTTTGTGGCTGTCATTTTAACCAGCACAGATTTCTTTGAAGGCCAACGAGAGGGGGGGGGAGTGGGAGGGAGAGGCAGAGAGAGAGAGGGGGGAGGGATCCCTAACTACAATATGTAAGGGGGAAAAAATGAGAGCCACAATTTATGTGAGAATTCTTTACTGGGTCAAAAACTACTGCTGATTTTCTGCATATTCTGTGCTTCAATTTCAGCATTTATTGTTCCACAAGAACAAAAGTTACTCATTTTTCCTAAGGAAAAAGGGACGGCACTTCCTTTGAGATGGGATGTATTGCAGTGCCTCCGACACTTCAGCTTGCTCTGGGTGTCCTGCTGTTCACAGCTTCACAGTAGTCGCCTGATAGGCTTTAGACACCAGCTTTGTGGAAATGTGGCACAGCTATCAAGCTGCCATTGTAGGGCTATTGAGAAATTAATGCAATGCCACCAAGCTGTGTAAAGCTACAGTCAATTGGAATGAAGCTTATAATTATTAAGGGAGATTATTAAAATGTGCAGACTAAAAAGTACCCCCCCAAGAGCTCATTATTTCATTATGGGCTTCCAGATTTATTTTGAAGTTTAGTGACTCTGAACTCCCCTCTCCTCCTTGATCACACATGAACGGAAGAATAGTAAATTTAATAATAATAATCCCCCAGTTTGATGTGGTTGTGAGGTTTGTGTGCTCTGAAGAAGATGAGAGCTACGCAGAGATTCAACCATCCATGGACAGGTCTCATCAGATGAGCCAGACAAAGAGTGTCTGGCTAAACAATATGTTGAGTTGTAATTTACAGAAATGCCAATCCATACTGGATCAGTTGTCTTCTAGTTCAGCAAGGTTCATGCTAGGTGTTGGAATTTCTAAACATCTGGTGACAAATGAGCTAGTTAGGTCCTTTGGCTGAACAACAGTCAGTTGCTCATTTGGGAAAGACCTGAGAGGTGGACAAAAATACTAAAACAACAGGCTGACTATGCAACTAACCACTGTAATAATAATTAATAATAACATTATTTGAGCCACAAATCATCCAATGTAAGCAAAATCAGTTACTTCAATCAGACCAAAATCAAATTCTACCAAATTATATATATTGCATCAAAAATTCTGAAAATGAAAAACCAAACAAAAAAGAAACAATCCAGTTTTGGAAAGATCTGTGGGAAATATAAAAAAGACTATACTGTAATAAAAAATGTTAGACGAATGAAAGGATTTGAAGATGAATTCAGTAAATATTAAATGGAAGAGCAAATAATAATGGATAAAAATCAAATGAAAAGAATTAAAAACTGGACATTTCCTGGAAATGATCAATGGCATGTCTTTTGGCCCAATATCTGACTAGCTTGCATCCAATATTTGACAAGCTTGCATCCAATTCTAACTATAGAGCAATTGTGGATCCCAGAACGGGCCCGGCGTCATCCACATGGATGCCAGCAATGCCTCCACAACGCACCAGCTGCTCGGCGGAGCGTTGCGCAGGCGCTGTACACACCATGTGAGTGCGCAGAAGCGCCAAAGGCTTTAAAGGATAGGTAAGGAGCTCGGGTGGGCGGGTGGGCCTTCCAGAGCACCATACTGGAATGGTACTCGCAGTGGTGGGTTTCAAAATTTTTAGAACCTATTCTGTAGGTGTGGCCTGCTTTGTGGGAGTGGCTTGCCGGCCATGTGGCCCGGTGGTAGTGGCTTGGCAGTCATGTGACTGGGTGGGCATGGCCAACTTGTAAAATGTGGTGAAGCTCAATTAACAACGCTTTTGCTTAGCAACCAAAATGTTGGCTCAGAAACTCTGGCATTTGAAGCACGCAAGTCTTAAAGCTGCCAAGTTACAAGACCCTTGCACCCCTAACCCTTTAGAACCCCCCCCCAGGAGTGTTCAAACTTGACAGCTTTAAGACCTGTGGACTTCAACTCCCAGAATTCCTCCTCCAGTCATGTTGGCTCAGGAACTCTGGCATTGAAGTGTGCAAGCGTTAAAGCTGTCAAGTTACAAGACCCTCGCACCCCTAACCCTTTAGAAAAAAAACCCAGGTATGTTCAAACATGACAGCTTTAAGACTTGTGCACTTCAACTCCCAGAATTCCTCCTCTCGCTCTTCATCTTGAGGGAGGGAGGGAGCTGGAACCGGTTCTAAATGGCACTGTAGATTTGTGGAACCTCCTCTATAGAAGAGGTTGGAACTGGCAGGAACCCACCCCTGGGTACCTGGTGCTCCGGGCAGGCTCCAGTACGCCCGTACCGGGGTGTACTGCCTGCAACCCACCACTGCTATAGAGTTTAATGAAGTATTGGATAAAGGAGATATCAGCAATTGCTTAATAACTGGCAAAATGTATTTGATTTAAAAACACCCATAAAAAGGAGGAACACCAGGAAAGTGTAGGCCTATAACATGCTTCTCTACAATGTTTAAATTAAGTGTAATAGCGGATAACTTCCAAGATTGTTTAGAAGAAAATTACATCCTTTCAGTACACTGAAAGAAAATAAAATCAGAGGTACAAAATAACAGCTTATGATTGATAAAATAGTTTTAGAGAATTGCAAAAGACAAAAAGAAAATAATTTACATATGGTCTGGATTGATTATAAAAAGGTGTTTGATTCATTACCACAAAGATGGATCATCAAATGTTTGAAAACAACTGGTGAAAATAAAAATATTTATAGAAAAATTAGTGAAGTGAGAGAAGACAGAATTGCTGGCTAAAAATAAGAAATACGGGCTTGTCAACATTAGGAGAGACATTTAGGTCTAGATTGACTCATTATCATCCTTGTTATTTGTCATTGCCAGGATCCTCTTTCAGTGATTTTTAGGAAAAAATAAATCTTAGCTATCAAGCAACAAAAATGCTAATAAAAATCTCACATATGCTTTACACGAATAATCTAAAGCCATATAGATAATCAGAAATCAAAATGCAGTCATTGACAAACACTGTAAGAATTTTTAGCACAGATATAGCAATGGAATTTGACCCAGAGAAAATGCCAAAGTAGCAGTAAATTGAGGTAAAATCTGAAAAAGTAATGGAATTGAAATGCTGAATGGCAAAAAACCATCAGAAGTCACCAGGATGAAGCCTGTAATATCTGGACTTTTTCCAGTTGAGCAGCACCAAGCATAGATAAGTTAAAAATGTAATTAATTTTTAAAAAATGCATCCAAAGAACGAGAAAATTATTGAAGTCAAAATTAAAGGTGAAAACTGTGATACTCCAGGACACTCTTAAATGGACACAAACTGGACAATTTGGACCAAACACCAAGAAACCGGATTCACTATGCGCAATAGCCTTGTAGTGATATCAATAGATTATTCATACCTACCCCACAATAATGGAGGCAGAGGTTTACCTCAGTCAAACTGTTGAAGAAGACAACTATGGATTGGCTGATAATGTAAAAAATATCCGGGAAGAAGCACTGGTGGAAGTTAAAAATTGTAACTAAATAAATGTACAGGAAACAAAAAGTGAATATCAAAATGTAATACAAAACAAGAACAGAATGCTGGAAAAGAAAAACAATATAAGGTCAATTTCTACAAAAGATTGAGGGGAAAGTAGATAAAGAAAAACAAAAACCTAGCAATGACTTACAACTGGAATGTTAAAAGAAAACCACTGAAGGCTTGATATTTATTTTATAAATAATTTAAATGGTGAATATACCTAATACTTCTTCCTCTTCCTATGTTCCTCAAACAACAACTCTGGGAAGTGAGTTGAACCTGAGAGACAGTGACTGGCCCCAAAGTCACCCAATCTGAAGTCACAGTCTCCTGGTTTCTAGGTCAGCATCTACCACTACACCAGACTGGCTATTTCAGATGATTTGGTCACCTGAGCTGTTTTGCACTTTCAAGGTAATTTAAATTGAGCTTAAAGATGGAGCATCAGCCTACGTTGTTGGTGCATCATTACATTACAAGAGCAGCTGGCAGCTGTATTTTGCACCAGCCATAGCTTCCCAATTTTCTTTAACTGCATACCCAAGTAATCAGGCGTAAATGTGTTTGAGACATAAAAACAATAATTAACAACATATTAATTTTTAGAGTTTATCAATGCATTTCACATAAGATCTATAATTCAGCCAAACCATGTCAGGCAGAAAGCAGTATAGGAATGTTGGGTAAAAAGATACCACAATGTGGGAATGGAATTTGTTTCCTATTTTTATACCCCATCAAGTGCAATTTGAAGGATTCTTGCCGCTCCAGAATCACATTTCATAACCACAGGGACTCCAGAAAAGCAGTGCCCTGAAAGCACCATCCATTCTTATAGAATTGAGCTCTTATTTACTCTGAGATGTTAGGATTTGTACTTATATATGGGAATGATCTTGATCTTGAGACACAGGAGAAAGAATCCCAGATTAGACAAGATAAGAGTCAACTGATCACACAGAATAAATGTGGGTGTGGCAAACAACTCAGAAGGCACCAGTGATGGGTTTCAAATCCCATTCTAACCAGTAGGGTTGGAACTGGGTCGACGGTGTCCTCATGGATGCACACAGTGCGTGCGCAGATGTGTGCGCATGCATCTTAGCACCTCCGCGTTGCTCCAGCTGCTCCACAGAGAGTTGCGCAGGGGCTGTATGTGCCATGCGCATGTGCAGCAGCACAGAAGCTTTAAAACACAGGTAAGGAGCTTGGGGGGGCAGGTGGGCCCTCCAGAGCACCGTACCTGAACATTATCTGGTGCTCCGGGCTGGCTCCGGTATGCCCGTACCAGGGCATACCACTTGCAACCCACCACTGGAAGGCACCTATCCTAGTTATCTTGGATTGTAAACATAAGAGTGGAGAAATCCACGCTTAGACTTGTAAGATTCTGCTAATGCAATCTTACAATAAAGTTAGAACTAGAACTTCTGGGTATGCTTCTTGCCTTGTCTACCTCACAAGGCTGACAGGACCTGAGTAAAGTCTCCCCTTCCTCTCAAAATGTTTCCAGCTAATATACATGTAGTACTGGAATCTTGAAGATAAAATGGTAAAACCTGGAAACGGAAAGTAATACTGGAAATCCTGTTGCATTGTGGTAGGAGTGGAAGTAATGTACCAATTCTAGACAACTCTTCCTGCCAATGTCACAGGTAATCTTGCTGTGTATATCCTATATTAGAAGCCACTGTGAGTCTGCCAACCATGTGATCAGAGTTTCATGTCAATCAACCTGCCAACTGTTGGTTCCCAGATGGAAAGAAATGTTTTGCCTGCAGGAGGCAAATGTGGATCTAATCCATCATACTTATCATTCCTAAAAACAGTTCTTCTGTGTTTGTTGGTAACTTATGGTCTTTTGACTTTCAAGGATGGATTATTTTTATCACTCTTCCTATGAGAAACTCTATAATTCTCATGTCACCGTTATTTCAGAAACTTCAGAAAATAACAGAGAAACTAGATTTGCAGATTTCTCAACTTGACCTTTGGAAAAGAGTCATCATTGTCTCCAAGGGAGCAGAAGAACTGTGTATTTTGAGATTTTATTTTATCATTACATTTTTTAAACAGGGCTAAAATTGAACTTAAGCAGTTCCCTGTGAATCTTTAGAGGTCATGTTTGTGTAGAAATCATCACTACAAATAAAAGCAGAGAACAAAATGAAAGATGCAATGACCAAAAAATACCCTAGTATTGTCTAGATTCCATAGTATTTCAATTGTTTCTGTTACACAGAGAAATGAATAACCAAGGGTTACAGAACACCGTGTGTAAAGGATAAAAGGAAACAATATATTTAAATATAAGCCCTTTCTCTTCCAAATCTCTTCTACATGTAGGCCCTCGGATGCAGGAAAAGGAAAGAATCTTATGAGCAGAATATGCAAGGCACTATGAGAATACATGAATGCAAAGCCTGTCAATGTCTCTATTGTATGAGGAAGTTCATGAACTCAGAAAAAAAGGTTTTACAATTTCTTTTTTGGGTTGTACTGGCAAATCTCATTATTAAGAATTACATCAAGCTACGGCACGTTATCTTTGGCCTGCTTTTGCCTTGCTGCTGAGGGTGGGACAAACGCCACTGGAAAATTGAAAGGGCTAGAATGCATTCAGTACAGCACAACAAGCCCTCACAACTCATTGTTTACCTAGTACTGGGGAAAGAATAATACTACCTTCCTGTGGAAGAGGGATCAGAACAGTGTCTCTCCATTTTGGCAGCTTGAAGTTGAATGGACTTCAACTCCAAGAATTCCTCAGCCAGCAAATCTTCCATTTGCCGAAGTCAAGAAACACTTAGGTAGAAAGTGCAATTAGGGCTGGAGTAGCCAAGGTTCCAGTGACCACTCAGTTATGACCGCTCATTAAGGATCTGAACATGATCTTAAGCTTAACTTTTCTGACAGAGTTTAAATAGGGAGGGGGAGAGAAGGGGGGAATCATGAATACCACCAGGAGGTCTTAGAGATAAAACAAGCAGCAACATCCCTTATGGAGTGTCAAAATTGGCAAGATGGTGGATTTCCCATTGGGATCCAAGCTGTGCCCTTTTTGTATTTGGATGAAATAAACACACACATACAAAAGGGTCAGGGCCTGCATTGTAACACCACTTTTACCTTCTGGTTGGTTTCAACCTTCCTCCTATCATGGAGGGCAGGCTATAAATGCGATAAGAAGTCTTCTAAAACTGGAAAAACCAACTCATGTAAAAAATAAAAAAAGGGAGAAGAAATATCCCCATAGGAGATGGAATATAGTCCAGAGTCGCAGGAGGGACACACTCTTTCCCAGAGGGCAGAGAGACAGCAGAGCAAGACTAATGTCAGACCAACCAAGAAGACTTGCAGTTAATTCTGAGTAGCTCTGTATTTGTTGTTCACCTACAAATAGAATATTGACAGAGTCAAACAACTATCTTCATAACTACTGGATATAACGCTGTGAACTGCTGAGGAGGGTTCACCTCTGCCCTCTTCCTGCCTACCAGAAATTCCAAGTTCTCCTATCCCTTTGCCCTCTGAGAAATAGCCCCTCCCTCCTGTGACTCTGGACTATATTCCACCCAGGGGTGGGCTTCAAAATTTTTAGCAACGGGTTCTCTGCCCAGTTGCTGGGTGGGTGTGGCCATGGTGGGTGTGGCCTAATTGGTCTCCTGCACCATGGTGGGGGAGGGGTGTTTTTGCCTTTCCCAAGCCTCCGGGAGGGCAAAAATGGCCTCCCCAGGCTTCGGAGGCCCGAACTTCCAGTAGGCCCGTTTTGCGCCCTTCTCGAGCCTGTGCATGCCCTGCGCTTACGAGCATCCAAAACAGGCTGCGTGGGGACACATGGGAGGGGAGGAGTGGGTGGGGCCAGCCAGGAGTGGTATTTGGGGTTCTCCAAAATGCACAGAATCTTAGCTAGAGATTCTCATGAACCCCTGCGAACTGCCAGCAGCCCACCCCTGATTCCACCGTAATAGATTATTATAACAGCCAAACTACAGCCTTATTAAAACTGTTTTAATGCTTAATGCTTCAGAAGCAGGTGGCTAGATCTCCTCTTCCATTCTTATCCTTCTGTTGGGCCATCCCAAACTTCTCTTGAGAAGAGTTTTCAAGGGAGAAAAGTCTTGAGAATAACACTACATCTGAAAAATACAATTTACAGTCATCATCATCCTGGAGAAGGATCAACAGATGTACTTCTTCAACATCATTTCCCTGTTTGGGAGGGTTGGATATTTGTTTTCTTTGTTCATAATTAAAGCACCATCCCATTATTCCAGAGACATGTCTAAAGAATCAGTTGGTTTTGCTGCCTTCCCCTGATTTGGAAATTCTTCCTATCTATTTAATGTATCAAGACCAAATGGAATTTGGGAGTGTGGACCAGCCCAAACTCTTAGTTGACATTGGAACAAGAAATCAAATTAAATTTTATTAAATAACTTAACATGGATTGTAAAAATATTCCCTCTGTATTATATAATTGTCAATCCTTTCCTTCCTCAGCTGTAAGTCACTGGATGGAGAAACTGACAAATGGGGCTTTTTCTTAGAATAGAACTTTGACTTCCTTCATATTCGTTCTTCTATCCCTCATTCTAAATTTCTCTCTTCCAGTGGTGGGATTCAAAACTTTTTACTACTGGTTCTGTGGGCATGGCTTGGTGGGCGTGGCTTGGTGGGCATGGCAGGGCAAGGATACTGCAAAATCCCCATTTCCTCTCAATCAGCTGGGACTCGGGAGGCAGAGAATAGATGGGGGCGGGGCCAGCCAGAGGTGGTATTTACCAGTTCTCCAAACTACTCAAAATTTCCACTACTGGTTCTCCAGAACTGGTCAGAACCTGCTGAATACCACCTCTGCTCTCTTCTCACTTCCACAGTCCCCAGATTGTAGCCTGGGTAAAAAGTCTCCTGAATTACATTTTTTTTTAAAAAAATGAATGATAACTGATGTTATCATACCCAGGCATTACAACTTGCACACCAACCTTGCAGTGGGACCCATCTAAACTTCAAGCACACTGCTGTATAAGACCAAGCTGAGTAAATAAGGCATTGCCAGAGGACTTTTTAGAGAAGATGACTTTGCTAACTCCAAAGCACGAGCCTTTTTCTCTTTTCTTCTTTTCTAGGCATATTATTTTCTCTGTCATAAACGTTGATACTTCACAAACCGAACTACATGAGGACTTTCTCCCTTAAGCACGTCCCATTAGATACCCAGTGCTGTGATGAACAGCTGTTGATTAAAGACGTTCGCCACAGCATCCCAGCTCGAGTGTATGCCTTGCAGTCTCAATCTTTCTTCAAACAGCCCACCTGCAGCCACAGCCTATCATTCTCCCCTTACTAGTCATCAAACAGAGCCTCATATGTTTTCCCAGCTTTCGTCTGCAAAGCCACTCAGGAAGGCCTTTCGATCTTTCTCCATCTCAGCGAAGAGTCACCAGTTGCTTTTCCTGGTCTCATCAGGCTATGCAAATAGTTAAGGCTGCTTGTACAGAACGGCTTTTTCAGGCTGGAGGAAATGGCCTCATGTCAAGACAAATATACAGATACCAGGGATTAGCAAACAGTATTCAAAAGCTTGTGGGGTTATTATTTTTTTTAGCTCATTTCAGGTAAAGGTGGAGCAAGCAAGATTTGAAGCTGGGTTATTTATTTTGCTAATTACATGGTTTCTTGAGCTATGGCACACAGCTACAATGAAGCCAGAGCAAGTTGTGTGGGGATCATTGTTACAGGTCATGCAGTGCATGAAGAGGGATGGTGCATCTTCTCAAATGTGGCCCAAGCCAATTTGGTCCTTTCATCAGCTATCATTAGATGGTTTAGACCAGGAGTCACCAACTGGTGGTCCATGGACCACTGGAGGTCTGTGAGAAAATGTTGGTGGTCCGCAGAAAAATTATTTGCATTTTTATTGCACTAAATCAGGGATCCTCAAACTACAGCCCCTGGGACGGATAGGTGCAATGAATGTTTGTGTTGCTGCAAAGAGTCTCCCCCTTTGGGGTCTTTTTGTGTGGGTCAGAGGGAAACAGAAATTCTGATTTGGGATCTGCTTCAGCCTCCTGGTGTGGGGCTTTGAGCAAAGGCTGGAGGGAAGCACCACTGGTGGCAAAGAGCTGGAGGGCCTTGTTCCAGTGGGACTACATCATGGCCTGGAACTGGCTGACCATCTCAGCCTGATGAGCCTCCAGGCATCTGTATCTGGACTTGCACTCCTGCAGGTCTTCCTTCTGCTTGGAAAGCCTATGCCTGTAGTCCCCAGTGATGTGCTTCTGCTGAGCCTCCTTCTCGGTCAGATCCAATTTGAACTGAGCCAGCCATGTTTTGCCAACATGGTGACTGCTTAGCTCCAACAGCTGCTTCCTGTTGGGGCCCTAAGGAGCCCGGGAGGGGGCAAGGAGTGGCTGGGAGGGGAGGGGCAAGCAGAGGCTGGCAAGGCGCCCCTCGACGTGAGTGACATCATGTTTGCCACGTCCACCCAGTCACATGACCACCTAGCCACGCCTGCCTGGTCATTAGGCAGATTATATTAGTGGTCCGTGGGATTTAAAATTATGAATTTAGTGGTCCCTGAGGTCCGAAAAGTTGGAGACCCCTGGTTTAGACTTTAGAAAGAAAATTTGCCATGGATGAAACCTATTCCACATGTATAGTTGGGCTAGAAAAATAGTATTATATTGAAGAATTAGTCCAGACTCTTCTCTGATTCTTCTCTAAGACTCTTAATTGACATGTTAATTAAGGTGGAATTGGGAGGGACCTGGTTATCATCTCAGCTATGAAAACTGAAAGGAATCAGTTACTCTCCTATAGTTCAGACTATATGACTGGATTGCTCTACGGAAGAAAAAATGGAGGAGGAGTGCTACCTGTGTCACCTTGAGTTATGTATTTTTGAGTACAACTTCCTTGGTAAGCATCCTCTCAGAGAGCTGACAAATTCCAGCACAAAAAGTAAGAGAATTACAGCTGGTCAAGATAAAGCAAATTCCTAATTAGACATTTTGGGCTTAGGCAATTTTGGGCTTAGACAATTTTGGGCTTAGACAATTTAGAACTATGCCACCTTTTGTCTGACCTGAGCATAGTGCACAAAATTATCTGCTACAATGTCCTACCTGTCAATGACTACTTCAGCTTCAACCGCAATAATACACGAGCTCATAATAGATACAAACTTATGGTAAATTGCTCCAAAGTCGATTGCTGAAAATACGACTTCAGCAACAGAGAGTGGTCAATGTCTGGAATGTACTACCTGACTTTGTGGTTTCATCTCCAAACCCCCGTAAACTTTAACCTTAGACTGTCTACTGTTGACTTCACCCATTCCAGGGGTGGGTTTCATCCGGTATGCACCGGTACGGACATACCAGATAGTGAAATTTACTGTGCCTTTCCGTACCCATTGGTCTGGTGGCACTTTACCAGAATACTCTCTCCCCTAGCCTGCCCCCCCCCCCCGTTCGCTCCCACCACCCACCTGGTCGCCGCTCGATCTCTCTCTTCCCGCCTCACCATGCTTGCAAAGCATGGCACAAGGGAAAAAGCCCCAAAACCCAGTGGGGAGCCTAAGCAAAGGAGGAGGGCGGAGAGCTGGGCAGAGGAAAGGGAAAACCCTAGTGAGGGCTGCCTGCCTCCAACTCGACTCCACGCAGAGCAGGTTGCAGAGGGTGCCATAAGGCAGGTTGATCAGGGCAGCGTGCTGCTGCAAGAAGCCACACTGTTACTGCTGGAGCTGCATTGCCTCACTGGGTTTGGGGACTTCTGCCCCTCGTGCTGTGCTTTGCAGCCGCCAGAGCCCTGCATGGATCTCTTTGGGGTGCTAAGCAACCTGGTTCTGGGAAATATTTTTTGGGGGACCGGGGAAGGATGGGAGGATTGTTTTTTTTTTTGCAATTATCTGGTTGTTCACTATCCTCTGAGAGCTGTTAAAGTCACTTGGGGGTTGATCTGGGCCCTCGGGATCTCCTGAATCAAATTGTGGAATCTTCTTGGAACTGCTACAAGGGGTGCATTGTAGACTACACATAGGTGGTGTCTTATTCATCTGTTGAGAGAGGTCTGGAGAGACCTGAACTTTTGAAGCTGGTGAACCCTGGATAAAAGTCAAAACCTGACTTTGATGCTGACCTAGATGTTTTTGTTGGAATCCTAGTTTAAGTTTTGGATAAAGACTTAATTCATCCTAAACTTGTGATTGCTTTCATCAAATCTTAGAGTGATTAGAAAGAAAGAAAGAAAGAAAGAAAGAAAGAAAGAAAGAAAGAAAGAAAGAAAGAAAGAAAGAAAGAAAAAAGAGAGAGGAAAAAAAGAGGAATAGAGAAAGAAAGAAAGAAAGAAAGAAAGAAAGAAAGAAAGAAAGAAAGAAAGACAGGCAAGAGAAAGAGAGAAAGAAAGAGAAAGAGAAAGAAATAAGGAAGGAGGGAGGGAGGGGAGAAAGAAAGAGTGGGGGAGATACACACAAGAAAGGAAGGAATGGAGGAAGAGGGAGATGGAAAAGAGAGAGAGAGACAATGATAGAAAGAGAAATAGAGAGAAAGAAAGAGAAAGAAGGAAAGAGAAAGGAAGGAAGGAAGAAAGAAAGAGAACTTATAACCACAATTGAGCCCAAAATTTGGTTGCTAAGCAAGAGCGTCATTAAATGAGTTTCACCACATTTTCCAAGTTGGCCATGGCCACCCGGTCATGTGACCGCCGAGCCACTCCCACAAAATAGGCCACACCTACAGAATAGGTTCTAAAAAAAATTGAAATCCACCACTGACCCAGGTCTGTAAGGGGCATGCATAAGCGCACCAATGTGCCTACCATCTCTATCCTACTGTCCCCACATATTTGTATCCATTTCCTGTACTCATAATCATGTTTATACTTATATCTACTATCTTATCCTTGGCAAAATA